>NW_016107997.1:635411-690814 GCF_001604975.1 Cebus imitator
TTTTTGAGATGGAGTCTTGCTCTGTCACCTAGGCTAGAGTGCAATGGTGTGATCTTCGCTCACTGCAACCTCTGCCTCCCGGTTTCAAGCAATTCTCCCACCGCTGCCTCCTGAGTACCTGGGATTACAGGTGCCCACCACCACGCCTGGCTAATTTTTATATTTTTAGTAGAGATGAGGTTTCACCATGTTGGTCAGGCTGGTCTCAAACTCCTGACCTTGTGATCCGCCCACCTCAGCCTCCAAAAGTGCTGGGATTACAGGTGTGAGCCACCGAGCTTCACCAGCTTCCTCTTTTCTTAACTCCATCTCTCTGTAGACTACACACTCCAAGAGGGCAGAGATCTCATAACCTTGTTCACCATTTAATCCCTAATACTTAACAGTCCAGTACATAATAGAAATTCTATGTTTATAAAAATAATGAAGTATAACATTGACACTAAGGATGAAAAACATAACACCCAAATTAAAACTGTAGGCCAATCTCATCTATGAGTACAGATGTAAAATCTGAAATAAAATACTAGAAGTCAAAACCAGCAGTCTAATAGAAGAATCATGGCCAAGATGGGTTTACTTTAAGACTGCAAGCATGACACAAAATTAGGAAACCTAAAGAGAAAAAATATATAATTCTGATAAATGATCATGAACATCTGACGACCTCAAAATTCATCATAGTAATCATCAAAAATGTAAAATAGAGTGATATTAATATTTAATTTTATATAAAGCATTTATTCTAAGAGAACAGAAAATATCCTCCTTGGTGAATCAATAGAAGCAAAACAAGGAATAAGACAGAAGGCCTGTGAAAATGCTACTATTGTTTTACATATTTTAGCTGAAATGCAGTAAGACCAAAAAAGACACAGTAAAAATATTGGGAAAAAAGATAAAAATTATCAATATTTCAGCTTGTGATTATCTATCCTTAAACTATTTGGACAATAGGACTAAGTTTTCCAAGAAAACAACTTTCCCACTTCAGCAAGGTAGAAAAGGGCAGGGGAACACTATTCATAACAACAATAAAAATATAAAATTCCCAAGAATAAAGCTAACAAAAAATACAGAACTTACATGAGGAAAAATTTTCCAAATGAATCTGTGATATAACTCAACTCCAATCAAGCCAAGCAATTTTTATGTCTGGAAATAGATATTACAGTTCTAAAATTTTTTTCTAGTAAGTTAACTGATTGATAATATGTAAAAAAAATATGTTTTTTGAAAGAGAAAAATCAATAAAAAGCAACTTGCCTTACCAAATGGTAAAATGTAATATAACACTGAAATTTACATAATGTGGTACCAGAACAGTAACATCCAAAATGATCATAGAGGGATGTTAGGAAATACATGAAGAGATCTAAAAATTTTGAGATTTAGTGTAGGAATTTTTGGACTTTTAAATCAGCATAGAATAAATTATATTATTTAATAATTGCTGTTGTGACAATCAACTAAACATCTGGGAAAAATAAAGATAGGTCACTACTTTTAATTCATTTGAATATTTGAATATATTTTAATTCAAATATATCCCATGTAGATTAAAAGATGAAATATTTCTTAAACTTATTAGAATACTAAAAGAAAAAGTTATAAATAGCAGAAAGAAGTGGTTTTCATAAGCATGAAAACAGAGCCAAGAACACGAAAGAAAAGACTGGTAGGTAGAATTACATAAACATTTAAAATTTCACACAGCCTATAACACCTAGCATAAAAGTAAAAAGATAAAAGGATAAATCTGGAAAAGATTAATCCTAATAATTCTCAGATTTCTCAAAGATATGGGGTAACAGATATTTTTCTGACAAGGCTGACAGTACAAAAAGGTACAAACTTTCAGAAGGGCACTCTGCCAACACTTCCACAAATAAATAAAGACAAAGAAATAAATCAACTTAAATGCCACCATTACCTAAGTAGCTAATTAAATTATGGCATAGCCATGAAATACTATCTAGTCATTAGAGAATATCATATAGATTTATTGATTGATGTGAAAGAACACTCATGGTGTATTAAAAAGCAAAAATGTTTTAAAAATAATCTATGTAGGATAATCCCATTGGTGTTAAAACTTTACAAATGTATAAAAATAGAAAGACAATAAAACGTTAAAGATTATTTCTGGGTTTAAGAAACTGGGTGGTTTTAATTTTCTTCTTTAAAACTTCTCAAATTCTAAATTTTCTTCAATGAACACCTATTACTTTCATTAATTTGAAGAAGGTAACAAAAGCAAACTTGGTTGGGTGTGGTGGCTCATGGCTATAATCCCAGCACTTTGGGAGGCCAAGGCAGGAGGATTGCTTGAGGTCAAGAGACGGAGACCAGCCTGGGCAACACAGTGAGACCCCCAGCTCTATAAAAACTTATTTTTAAAACTAGCCAATATAGTGGCACATGCCTGCGGTCCCAGTTATTTGGGAGGCTGAGGAGGGAGGATCACTTGAGCCCAGGAGGTCAAGGCTGCAGTGATCTGTGATCATGGCACTGCACTCCAGCCTGGGTGACAGAGAAAGGCTCTATTTCTTTAAAAGAAAAGAAAAGAAAAAAAAGACAATACTTCCTTAGTTTAGATACTTAACTTTTACTTACGAATATTCAGCATCTCTTTTTTTGAGTTTGCTTTTTTTGTTTAGTTTTGAGACAAGGTCTCACTCTGTCATCCAGGCTGGAGTACAGTGGCACGATCACAGCTCACTGCAGCCTCGACCACCTGAGCTCAAGTGGTTCTCCTAATTCAGCTTCCCAAAGTGCTGGGTTTACAAGTGTGAGCCACCACACCCAGCCAAGAAGGGTAATCTTTAAGGAACCTTTCTCTCAGGTTCTAGAGTATCTCTTGAAAGCACTGGTGACAGAGAAATCACTCTTAGATGACAGGTAACTACAAGAACATCCTCCCAACGAGTTTCACAATCAATCGTCCTCTGTTTTGCATTTCCATCGCTCCCATCAGCTGATCCCACTGCATCTTCCAGTCTCGTTTCTTTAGTGGGAAACACAGAAGGTCTGTTTGGTGTGTATCTCTGGTATTAAGGGTTTAAGCAATTTTAGTTTTGTTGTTAAATGTCTGGGTTTGGCTCTTCATAAAATACCACTTGGTGGCAGTTACCAGAAGTAATAGCAGAACACTGAAGAGAAGCTAAGCCAAGCTAAGCCTCGTGGCTTCTCTAGTTATCCAATCCACAACCCCTCGTCTTTCACTGATTCCTAGGAGTAATTCTGGGCCTCCATAATTTTTTATTTGTTCATAAACCGAAGAACATTACTTTTCTCAGATTATCTCATTCATTCATCCCTAGTTAGGTGACATTTGCTAAATGAGCTCAGCAGCCTGGAAATAGGCATGGTGAAAACCAAGAGTTGGGATATACCCAGGGTTTAGTTTTTGCTGGGACTGCATTGTAGAAGGACAAGAAAGCTCAGGATGTTGCCTAAAGAGTGGCTGTTAAAATAGATTACGGACTTTAACACAGGTGCGATCAAAGTGAGGCTGAGAGAGCTGATGGACAGGGTGAATGTGGATGTTTCAAAGCCAGCCCTGTGCAATGCTGACAAGGTTTTCAGGATTGCTTTTCATTTGTCTTGCATTATCTGAGACTATGAATACACATTTTCAGAGAACAGGTATGGCTGTGTGCACACGTATTTATATAACATAGGAATATTTATGTCATTCTATGAGGAATAAGAAATACAAAAATTCAATAGTAGAAGGAAGTTCAATCATACTTTTTAAAGAAAGACTTTTTTCTCTTTATTGATGTGTGTATGCATGCTTCAGAGAAAGAGAAAGAAGTTATTAAAATAGCAATACAAATAGCAGCAAAGGACAACTATAATATAAGGTGCATGGGACACGAAAAAGAGCATGGTAATAGCCAAGCAGTATGCATTAGCCAGTGTGCCTTCCCCAAACCCACTCCAAATCATTTCCTGCTATGATCCAGAGCAAAGACTAGAGAACAGGAAGGTGAGATTCCTGCACAGTGACCATGCCTGAAAGATGGCTAGGTCTTCAACATCTCAGCTGAAGTGAACCACAGAGAGTCACTGTGGATGCAGGAATAAAGGTGAAGAGAGTTGAGGCATAAAATGTTAAAAGAAGTTAAAACATGTATTTCCAAAAAGAGAGAAGAAAATTGATTGTGTCCTCTTGTGACTATACTTTTACAAATACACGTAGTAAGACAAAACTAAACAAGTTTACAGTAATCCAGAAAAAAAATTGCTGAAAACATACAAATTTCTGTGATGCTGTCTTTTGAAAAACCTAAATACCAAATTGTATTTATGTTAATTTTTTTTTTTTTATGAGACAGAGTCTCACTCTGTCACCCAGGCTGTAGTGCAGTGGTGCGATGTTAGCTCACTACAACCTCTGCCTCCCAGGTTCAAGTGATTCTCCTGCCTCAGCCTCCCGAGTAGCGGGGACAACAGGCTCATGCCACCACGCCCAGCTAATTTTTTGTATTTTTGGTATAGGCCGGTTTTCACTGTGTTAGCCAGGATGGTCTTGATCTCCTGACCTCGTGATCCACCTGGCTTGGCCTCCCAAAGCGCTGGGATTACAGGCGTGTGCCACCGCACCCGGCCTATGTTAAGATTTTAACTTCCAAATCATTGTGCAGGTAGGCAAGTATTGAAAGGGAACAGGAAAAAAATCAAAGTTTAAATATGTGGAGAATGGTCACGAATTTTTTTCCTTTTTATTTATATAAATGTAATTATATTTGTGCAAAAAAGAAAAAAAATGCAAACAAGGCTTTTTTCTCTCTTGTGTAAGAATTTTCACATTCATTGTATTCCCAGGGACAGAAACCCATATTCTACCATCATGGTAGATGTTATTCGTCTCAGCATATGGAGGCATTTCTCTTCCTCTCACACTGTCATTGCTTCATTCGCAAGCATGCTTTCTGAAAGCAGGCTACAGATACAGAGGCCATGATACAAATGAAACTGAGCAGACATTGCCCCAGCATTCCCTGCAGAACCTCTTCTTTCTTTCATTGCCTATTCATAAACGGAGGAACCACTCTAAGCTTTCCAGTTGCAAGGTTTAATAACCTTTTCTCCTCTATATCTTTGCCTCTGTGGATGCAGTAGAAAGGAAAGAATAAGGCTGTTTCCCAAGTAGGGATGAAAAAGACTGAAGACTGAGAAAGTAAGATGAAGAGAGAGGGGAAAGAAAGAGAGAGAAAAAGAGAGAGGAAGGGAGGGAGAGGAGAGAAAACTATTTCCAGACTCAGAAAAGAGAAAGAGGTAAAGCAAGGTTTTTTCTTGATCTTATGCTTTAGAGGTATAACGGTAATATTATGACATAGAATGATTATTAAATATTAAAGCAATCTCACAAGTCAAGTGGCATAAGAAAGATTATATTGCTTAAAGATATTTGGAATTGAGTATATGGAAGCATCTTTTGATGAAAACAAACCTAAAAATGACTTTTCTGGTTGAATTTGGATCATATATAGACACCTGACAACTTCATCGCATTTTTCTTCATGTCATCAGTACGCCTTTCATAAGAAGAATTATAATACACACTAGCCCAAATTATGAAACCTACTGAAGTAATACTTATTGGAGGCTCTAATAATCAGAGCTTTTTGAAATCTGCTGAGAAAACAAGAGGCGTTTTCTGGAAAAGACAGAAACTTTGAATACCTTTGTGGATTAAAAGAGGAACAGGTTATTTTCAGTTTTCTAGGTCAAAAGGTTTGAAACCAGAAGAGGCATTTCTTCTAGACTTAGGTAGGGTCATAAAATCTTTTCACAAATCTCATGTTTCAGACTCTCCTGATGCAGGATGATAACCTGTCTTTTTACAAACAGGAGTTGGAGTACAGTCACATGGTACAGGATAGGTAATAGATAAAGTCTGAATTTAGAATCAGAGAACTAACGTTAGTGATTTTTTATAAGTTATATAAACAATTTTCATACAAACATTCAATAGTGCACCTTTCGCACTGCACCTTTCCCAAGATTTGGTCTCTTTCTGCCGCTGTGTTAGTGATTTATTTTTTATTTTTCATTTTTTTGAGACAGAGTCTTGCTCTGTCACCCAGGCTGGAGTTGCAGTGGCACAATCTTGGCTCACTGCAACTTCCACCTCCCAGGTTCAAGCAATTCTCATGCTTTAGCCTCACAAGAAGCTGAGATTACAGGCATATACCACTATGCCCCACTAATTTTTATATTTTTAGTAGAGACAGGGTTTCATCATGTTGGCCAGGCTGGTCTTGAACTCTCAGCCTCAAGCAATCTGCCCACCTCAGCCTCCCAAAGTGCTGGGATGACAGGTGTGAGCCACCACACCCAGCCAGATTTAATATTATTCCTTTTATCATCCCATCTATCTCCTGTTTCAATCGTTTCAATCTTTAAATCACAATCTCAGAGAAAGTCACTGACGTAGGAGAGTTGGGGGGGAGTCAATGTCACTTTTAGACTAGCGTGTCTAAAACTCTGATAGGTATAAACAAACAGAAGGCTTTCAGGAGCTAAGGTGTATTAAGGAAAAAGCTGTCCACTGAAGGGAAGAAAAGGGCCTTACCCACTTCCTTATCCCCACTCTTAAATCTAGAAAATCAGAATATGTGAAATATAATAATAATATTAACAATATTCTCTTTTGTTTGTTTGTTTAGAGATGAGGTCTTGCTCTACTGTCTGGACTGTGATACACTGGTGCTGTCATAGCTCACTACAGCCTCCAACTACTGGGCTCATGCCATCCTCCTGCCTCAGCCTCCCGAGTAGCTGGGACTATAGACACGCGCCACCACGCCGGTGAAACAATAACATGCTTTAAATCTACAATCTTGTTTCAACTTTTTGCATTCTTTAAAAAGTTATCTGAGTTCTGGCCATGATGAAGTAAGAGAGATACCAGATTCATTTACTCAACTTAAACTTTAAAACTGGACAGAATATCCAAAGAAATGTTTTTGGGCACTAGACGACAGTGTGTAGGGCAGTGACCCCTGAGAGAAAGGAGATAAAGGGGGTAAGCCCTGGGAATGCCCTTGTCCATTATTATCATACATCCATTTTACTTCTACAAGATTTTTGATTATACATCCTATAATTTATTGTTACTATTTTTGCTTCACACATTTATACTCATGAGCTGCAAAACGATGTTTTGGTCAACAAGAGACTGCATATACAATGGTGGTCCCATAAGATAATAACAGAGCTGAAAATTTTCTTTTACTTTTTTTTTTTCTTTGAGGCAGGGTCTCCCTCTGTCACCCAGCCTGGAGTGCAGTAGTGTGATCTCAGCTCATTCCAGCCTTGACTTCCTGAGGCTCAAGTCATCAAGATTACAGGCGAGCACTACCATGCACGGCACAAGCTGAAAATTTCTATTGCCTGGTGATGTCACAGTCATTGTAACAGGTGTTGGTGTTGGTGTAAAGATGGACCTATAGATGAATGAAATAGAATAGAAAATCCCAGAATAGACCCATACATATATGCCAATTGATTTTTGACAATGGTATGAGGGCAATTCATGCAGGATATGTATAAGAAAATAATTAAATAAACCTTGCTCAATCCTTATATCATAACACAGCACACAAAAGTTAATATGCAATGGATCACAGACTTAAATGAAAGAACTAAAACTATAAAACTTCTAGGAAAAATGTAGGAGAAAGTCTTTGTTACCTTGAATTAAGCAAATATATCTTAATAGGACTTAAAAAGCACAAACTTTAAAGAAACAATACAGTAGACTTCAAAATTAAAAGCTTTTTCTCTTCAAAAGATACAGTTAAGAACATGAAAAAGCAAGCTAGAAAGTGAGAGAAAATATTAATATTTGTAAAATCTTTCCAATAAATACTTGTATCTAGATTATGTAAGAACTCTTAAAATTCAGTAATAAAAAATCAAAGCACCCAGTAAGAAAATGGGCAAAAGACCTGACACTTTGTCAAAAAAGATACAAACACACAAGTACATGAAAAGATGTTCAACATCATTAGTCATTAGGCAAATGCAAATTAAAGTCACAAAAGATACCACTACACACCCATTAGAAGGGCTCACATTTAAAAGACTGACAATACCAATAATTGGTGAGGATGTGGAGCAACTGGACCTCCATTACTGCCAGTGAGAATGTATAACGGCACAGGCACTATGGCAAACAGTTTGTCAGTTTTTGTTTTCTTTTTAGAGACGGGGTTTCACCAAGTTGCCCAGGCTGCTCTCAAACTCCTAAGCTCAGGCAATCTGCCCGCCTCAGCCTCCCAAAATGCTAGGATTACGGGTGTAAACCATTGCACGCAGCCAACAGTTTATCGGTTTTTAAAAATCTTAAACATACACCTGCTACACACACAGCCATTTCACTTCTATGTAGATTTGTACATGAATGTTTATGGCAACTTTGATACCAAAACTGTAAACATTCTAAATTTCCATCAACAGGAGAATAAACAAAATGGTAGAGCCATATAGTAGAATTCTACTCATTAAAAGGAACAAATTATTGATATACAAAAAAACATGGGTTAATCTCAAACTCGCCATGGTGAGTGAAAAAAAGCTCCAGCAAAAAACAATGAGTACATACTGTATAACTCCAATTACATAAAATTCTACAAAATGCAAAGTAATTTATGTTGACAGCATGTCAGTTGTTTTCTGGGGTATGGGCAGAAGGAGGGAAGAGTTTCAAATGAGCATGAACATACTTTAGAGAGTGAGATATCCTTTATATTAATTGTGGTGATGATTTCCTTTTACTTTCAAAAGAGCAAAGAGTACAGCTTAGGTCTATTCCTGTCATATCTCACCAAACTGCACTCTTTAAATACGTGCAGTTCATTCTGTATCAATTTTACTTCAAGGAAACTTCAAGTTACCTGAGCGTGGAACTGTTCACTATCCCTTCAACCTGCAACTTCACATTTCCTCATTCACAACCCGCTCAGCAACATTGTTTTAAAAGATGAGAAGTCTGTCTGCGTAGTGTGGCATGTATCCATGAAATAAAGATACTCATTTTCTCTAACAGAAAACACAAGTGGACATGAAGGGGTCAGGGAACAACAGAGCAGGTATTTGATAACGCTAATTGGAGGGTGGAGGGAGCAATGAAATGGGCATTTGACATTTCCCTGACAGCTAACATTTCCTTGACATCTGACATTTCCTTGTTCTCTGTCATGCCACCTGGCTTAGTCCCTTACCTGGAATTGCCTTGGAAATCCCAAAGTCAACCCATCTTTATCAAATAATGCACTGTTCCAAGAAACTGCTTGAGTGTCACATGGCTTTTAGCAAAAGCACATAACTGAGCTTGTTTTCTATTGAGGCACTACCTGCTATTTAGGAAAAAAAAAAAAAAAGCCAGTATGACTATGTTCTTTCCAGCTGAATCACAGATACAGGTCAAGTTCTACTCTCTCCAGGCAATCAGCCTTTCTTGACCCCTTTAGGACCTGCTCATCTCCCTTCTTCCCTGACATCTGATCTATACAGATCACACAATTTAGTTTGTGTCACACAATTTCTCACTACAATTGTTCATTTTCTTAGCTACTGTAGTGGGATTTCTTCTACTCTTCTCCCCAAGTTTCTGGCTTTGCCTTTAAGAACCTTTGCCCACAGTCCACTCTCTTAGGGAAATACTGAGGAAGAAACTTTCATGATAATTGTTACCCATATCTCCTCCTGTCCTTTAAGAGATATTAACAGCGATTGAGAAGTTCAGTGCTGGTGCATGACCCAGCCTCTGGCTAGCTCCTTCTCTCAGACAAAGCTGCTTGCCCAGAAGCAGAGCACATTCTTTCTGGAGCTCAGCATGCAGTTCTCCAGCTGTTCTGCCTCCGATGGGGTAGAGACATGAAATTAGGGGTGGGGAGGGGGGAGGGAAGGAATGTTACAGGCCCCATTTTGGCTTTGGGTCCTAGCCATATTCTTCAACCACCTTGGTCAACAATACTGCTGATAATATATTTTAATCTCCCCATCAACAGGAATGAATGGGGAGTATGATTAATTAGTGCCACCAACATCCAAAATGCTTTCCCTTCCTTTATTTGACTATCCAAAATGTCTACCCTTATAAGTTGCTTTTTATTTGTTTGTTTGTTTTTGTTTTTTGTTTTTGTTTTTTTTGAAACAGAGTCTCACTTTATCACTCAGACTGGAGTACAGTGGTGGGATCTCAGCTCACTGTAACCTCCACCTCCTGGGCTCAGGTGATCCTCTGACTTCAGCCTCCTGAGGAGCTAGGACTACAGGTGTGCACTACCACATCCAGCTAATTTTTGTATTTTTTGTGAAGACAGGGTTTCGCTGTGTTGCTGAAGCTGGTCTTGAACTCCTGGGCTCACACAATCACCCACCTTAGCCTCCCAAAGTTCTGGGATTACAGGTGTGAGCCACCACACTCTGCCAAGTTGATTTCTTAGTCATGAAGTCTTTCACAATTCCTCAGGCCCTGATTAATCATTTTCTAGTCTTCGCCCCAAAGTATTTTTTTACTCCTTCCATGGTATTTATTCTACTTGTCATTCTAATAAATGTGTGTATATATATCTTTTGACATGAAAAAAGTCCTTATAGGAAGGAACTATATCACACTTACCCTTGTTTCAGCCAATTCAGCTTAATTTTTATGTACATTTTATATGAATTAGCTTTGTAATTTCCTGTTTATGGTTTGTTTTCATGGAAATTGTAGGTTCAACAAGACAGAGAGTCACTTCTTGTTAACTGCTGTATCTCTTCTACCAGTGTGGAGCTTGATACAGAATAAATGCTCAGAAAATATTTGTTGAATTGAGTTATACTTTCTCTTACACATTTAAATCCATGTTTATTAAATATTTGTTGGGCGATGATTGATTGATGGGAGACAGGGATATGCAGAAGATGACTCTAAAACCAAAGTACCATTTTATTTATTGCAAAATAACACAATCAAAATGACAACAGCAAATTTGTGTTTCCTTTGAAGATAATGTTAAAATGATAAAAATTTTTGTCTTACCCACACTGCACATTGTCCTTTGGAGTTTTTATATCTATATGTTACTACTCTGTTTATTGTATTCAGTACAAAGAATAAAACACAATTTGCATCATCACTAACTGCTCGTTTTAAAATAATAAATTTCTAATTAAAAACAGGTTTTTCACATTGCAGATGTAAGAAAATCTGGGAGACAGAATCCAACCAATCTAATAGAATTCTGAAATGGTGACTCAGCAAGGGTGTAAACTACAAGGTCAATCAGACCTCTAACAGCTTTCTGCTGTGTTGTCTGCTACTGCAAAAAATAGGTCAGATATCGGAGTGCTCTGTTGTCCAGCCCAATGGCAATTGGTGCCTCTTGGCCTCACAGGGGTCCTTTGAATTACCTCCAATAGCTCAGTAGCACTGTATCATATTCTTTTATTTTAGATGCTCAAATTTAGATCTATTAGCTAATGGATGAGAAGGGGAGGGGAGAAAAAGAAATCTCAAGAGAGCACCTAATAAAAATAAATATGTATCTAGTAAGTGACTACGACTACTAATTGTCCTATCTCATGCTGCGTCCTTTGAGAAGGATGTGTCTACCCTCTACAGGCTTACAGTATGGTCAATTTATACAGAAACCATTACCAAACAATATGAAGTGAAATATGAGGAAGCCTGGAGTTTGTGATATAGCCAATCAGAACAGAGAAGACAGATTACACTTTGGGAGGTCAAGGCAGGCAAATTGCTTGAGCCCAAGAGTTTGAGACCAGCCTAGGCAATATGGTGAAACATTACAAAAAATACCAAAAAAAAAACGGCTGTGGTAGTATATCCCCTGTAGTCCCAGCTACTGGGGAGGCTGAGAGTTGGGAGAATTGCTTAAGTATGGAAGGTTGAGGCTGCAGTGAGCCATGATCACATCACTGCACTCCAGACTGGGCGACAGAACAAGGCCCTGTCTTAAAAGAAAAAAAAAAGTATTGGCTAGGCACAGTGGCTCATGCCTGTAATCCTGGCTCTTTGAGAGGCCAAGGTAGGCAGGTCACTTGACCCCAGAAGTTCAAGACCAGCCTGGGCAACATGGTGAAATCTCGTCTCTACTAAAGATACCAAAAAAATTAGCCAGGCAGATGTCTGTGGTACCAGCTACTAGAGAGGTTGAAGTGGAGGATTGCTTGAGCCTGGGAGGTAGAGGCTATAGTGAGCTGTGGTTGCACCGCTGCACTCTAGCCATGGCAGAGCAAGAGCTTGTCTAAAAATAATAAAATACAATTGAATTTATAGCTATATTCTTCACTATTATCACATAGGACTCCCTCAAAGTTGATGAATGTTACGGAAGTTTTCCATGTATTTACACATGGAAAAAGATCCAAAAACATAGTTACATCAGAAAAGCAAAGTATCAATTTTACAGTATAACCCAAATTTTGTTAAATACATGATGTATTTGTTATATATACTATTTTAACACATATAAATGCATTATGACATGTTCATTTAAAATCTAGAAAACTATAAACTGTATTAATAGTTTTAACTTTGGGGGAAGATTTTATAGGAGTGTTTTCACTGTCCATATTATGTTTCTGCATTTATAATAAGAATATATTACTTCTACAACATGAAAAAAATTAAATATTTTAAAGGAAAGCATTACTCAATAAAATAAGGAAACCACAAAGGAAGGTTTGGAACAGTGTCTCCCCAGATCCATCATGTTCGGAATCCCCTGGGATTGCTGTTCACAAGAGCAGACCCTTTAAACATAAACCATACTGAAAGCTTTATTGTTCCAGTTACATGGGCAAAAGAAGATACCACTTGTACCTGCATATATATGATTTCATGAGAATCTTTCGATGACCTGACCTAAAAGCAATCTCTAGCCCTCACCAGAAAAAGGAAGGAAAGAAGGAAAAGATAATCTCTTAATCATCTGTAATGTGGTATTCTGTAGCACATTAGGTCAACCCATTCAAACTCTACAACTTTGCAAAATGGATACCATCACACTTATTTGAGATTAGGAAACTGAGGCTTAGAGACATTAAGTGACTTGGACCAATCTACCAGACTCCAAAGCCTAGGTTATACCATGTTGTTGCTCAACCAGGACTTAAGAATCTAAGAATTTAAATTGATGGTAGTATATTAATTTAAATTCATACTAATGTACAGACAAAAGGCTACAATAGCAATGCATTTAATATATGTTCTGCTTTATGATTCACAAAGCATTTTTCGTCCACTGTTATGTTTTATTTTCTCCTTATAACAAGCAAACTTATGAGCAGTCAGACAAGCATCACTGCCTCCATTTTACATATAAGAAAAAGAAATGCAGGAAGTGGCAAATGACTACTCTCTAACCCTTTCCTGAAAGCAGAGGGAAAAGGCAAGAGGGAGAGGGAGATGAAGAGGTGGAGAAGGAGAGAGGGAAGAGGAGGGAGGGGGAGAGAAAAGGAGATAGTGCCTAGGAAAAGGCAGCTTCATGGGGTAGAATAGAAGGAAAATGTAAGTAAGGTTGGCAGAAAGCCAATTTTGTCCCAAACAAAGAAACAGGAAAAAAATAAGAACTATGAAATTACTAAGCATTGTGTACTAACCAACTAGTAGATGAGAAAATCAAATAAAGTGGATAAGCTGGAATGCAAAGATTTTTTTTTTTTTTAATTTCAACTTAGCTGGAAGTCCTTAATTCTGATAAGAGAAATGATAGACGATAAACAGCTAAATAAAACAGAAAGATATGGAGTGATAGGAAAGAAAGGTTACCCTGAGTTTTGATCTTAGAAGATTCAGGGTAATTTTAAGAGGGTTTTAGGCGAATATTAGAATAAGAATTGTTTAGTAACAAATGAGGATTAATCAGAAGATAATAAAATATATTAAAATATCTACATTCTTTCAAATCTTGCTCCAAGTAATTTTTCTATATATATTATATTAATTGTTATTGTCAGTAATTGGAGATTTAGGATTTTTAGATTTGTTGAGTTTATGCTTACAGTTTTTTTTGAGACAGTGTTTTGCTCTGTCACCCAGGATGGAGTGTAGTTTATGGCTCACTGCAGCCTCAACCTCCTGGGCTCAAGCAATCCTCCCACCTCAGTCTCCCAAGTAACTAGGACGACAGGTGCATGCCGCCATACCCAGCTAATTTTTGTATTTTTTGTAGAGATGAGGTCTCATCATGTTGCCCTACCTGGTCACAAACTGAACGCAAGTGATCTGCCCACCTCAGCCTTCCAAAGTGCTGTGATCACAGGTATGAGCCACTGAGCCTGGCCTGGTTACAATTGTATAGAAAAACATACCTATATAGCATAAGTTATATTCTGCTGGAATACATTATCCGGAAGACTGTCCTCAGTTGAATCAAACTCACAGTCATCCCTCATGGTACAGCTCAGACAGAAGTTCCCTTCAGGACACGTTTCATGGTCACATTTTTTCTTTGTGCTTCTGTAGCACTGTATGCATAATCTTATCACTTCCCTGGGTTTTGTATCTGCTTCCCACTCTACTATACGCTCTTTCTGGTACAGGATTCTGTCTTATCCATCTTTATATTCTTAGTGCCAAGCACACACAGTGCCTGATGCATAGCTGGCTCCATAAAACCTGCTAAACTGCTGCATCACTGAGTGTCCTCCAGTGTGGACAGGTGGCCATCACCTAGGCACCAGCATCCACCTGGTGGCAGCAGCCCCATCAAGGGGGAAGTTAACAGTTTCCAGGGAGTTGGTCTTAAAAGCCTGAATCTGTAAAGTCATAGGAAACCTGTGTACTGAATATCTAAATCCATACAACAAGTTCATGCAAGGCCCTAAGGCTTTTGTCTTTGTGTTCTCAGAATCAATCACTGATGAAAATTACAAGAAAAAAGTTTTGGCTGGGTGCGGGGGCTTATACCTGTAATCCCAACACCTTGGGAGGCTGAGACAAGAAGATCACTTGAGCCCAGAAATTCAGGACCAGCCTGGGCAACATAGGGAGACCCTTTCTCTACAAATAATTTAAAAAGTAGCCAGACATGCACCTATAGTCCCAGCTTCTTGGGAGGCTGAGGGGGGAGGACTGCTTGAGCCCAGGAGGTCAAGGCTGCAGTGAGCCATGATTATGCTATCACACTGTAGCCTGGCTGAGTGAGGCCTTGTCTCAAAAATTTTTTTAATTAAATTATATATAAATTAAATTAAATTAAAAAGCAAATCAGTTTTACGAATAGGTAAAGCAATTTCACAGTACTATTAGTTTTTTTTTTTAAATAGGTTCCAAAAATAACTTTTTTTTTTTTTTACCAGCTATCAAATTTACTAAGAATGTTCAGAAGCAAACCATCACAAATAAGACTTTTTATTTGCCACTATTATAAGTCTGAACTTTAAACAGATTCTTGGACTGGTGGTTCGTATCCATCAGCTCGTTCAACTTTAGCACCTGTCTCATCCCCAGTGGCTTTTCCAGAACTACTGCCTTCACCATGAAGCTCCATGAGTTTTCCCAATTCAAACTTGGGCTTCTTCAGCATTTTTACTTTTCTAACGAAGACATCATGGAGAGGATAAATAGATTGGCAAGCCTTTTCTATGTCTTTTCCAATGCTGTCTGGAATCAATTTATTGACCACTTCTTTCAAGTCATTTGTCTGCACCTCTCGGGTCATGATTTCCATCATCTTCTTCCGGATTTGGCGGACCTGTTGGTGCTGAGCATAAGAGGTCTTCCGTATCTGATTGTTGCGTTTTTTAGTAAAACCAACACAGAACAGACGAAGCAAGTAACCATCGGTAGTCTTGACATCAACATGAGCTTCAATCATTGTCTGCCATTTTTTGACCATGGAGCACATTTTGTCACGGGTAAGATCCATGCCATGGAAGTTAGTCAGGCAGTTTTTGCCCTGAACATCTTCAGTAATTAGCTTGAATTTCCTAAATGCAACTTCATCATTCTGCAAATCAGCAAGACTAACTTCAAACACTCGACCCTTGAGGCCATCAGATGCAATTTTGGTTCCTTGGGTCCTGGTGACTAGCGTCTTTCCAATATTTCTTATATTGAACATAGCGGGTGCTTTCACATCATACCAATCTTTCTTAGAAAATGGATCAACCACTTTCTTCTTGGCACCCTTTTTGCCGCCTTTCGTAAGCCGCTTATTCTTGCCAACCGCCATGGTGCTGCTCAGAGAGCCAAAAGGGCCAAAAATAACTTTATCTATCTTCTTGGCTATTAAAAAATAAATACTCGCTGAAGAAATTAAACCTCAGAAATACTTTTTCTTACTGACCCAAACAATATTAGTGAATATAGCTCAGCTTATTATTGATTTTAAACTTCCTTTAGTGCTTTTCCAGTTATCACAGAATATGGTCTTTGATTTTTTTTTAATGTAGAAAAGAACACTTTATGTGGGAGGTTCAGGAAATTCTTTTTGTTGTTGTTTTCGAGGTGGGGGGGTCTTCCTATCTTGCCCAGGTTGACATCGAATTCCTGGGCTCAAAGCGTCCTCTCTCCTCGGTCTCCTATGTACAGAAACTTCTTAAAGAATATTTGCATTTATACCTTACTTGAACATCATTTATCCATCCATATCACAAAAATAAAAATTGAGGCACCTTCCTAATTGTGTCTCAAAATATCAGAAAACGATCCAGTCACCCTTGTTAAGAAGCTTTTACAACAATGGAACGAAGGCTCTGCCCAGCAATAAATTAACTATTACACAAGGCACTAGGCCAAAGGATTTCAGAATTAGCAGTGACTCAGGATTGCTGTTCATACAAAGAGAGAGAAAGAGGAACTCCTTTTCATCCTCATCAGCTCTCAATCTGTGTTCTCAGAAGTCTCTAAAGTATCTGCAGATACTTTATGCTCTAAGGAAAGCAGTAAATTCAAGTCATGTATTATTTTATAGACTCTCTCAATCTAGGCAGTTTGGGTTAAAATCATTCCCAGGTTCACTTGCATTTAATAGACCTATATTTTCCCAGCTTTTTAAAACTTTCAGCCCCCTCCCTAGGCCACACCCCTACATACTCATTCAAGCACACATCAGGAAATATTGACAACTCCCATTTTATTTCACTCAAATTCTAGTGCCTACCTGTACTTCAATCCATTTCTTCCACTAAAAGAAAACTCTAGAGAGAAGACAGTCATATTTTCCCTTTCCACCCATTGTGATACTAAGGACAATGTAATAGGAGTGTCTCTTTGTGCAAGCAAAGCCTACAGACAGCTTCCATATGTGCTGCCTTGGAGCTGGCTTTAGCTCTCTGGAGCAAGGCCGAGATTTAATGAGGCTTTCCATATTGAAGATCACAATGGTGTGCTGAATAACAGGGTCTCTGCAGGAAACTACACATCAATTCTAAAGAATTGCTTATGGCTCAGTGACAACTGAGAATGACCCCTGACAGCATTTCACAAAGCCAGCCACGCACACCCAGACCCCTATCTCATGAGCCCCTAGGAAAATAGGTGCTATACAATAGAGGAAGCTCTTGTTCACAGGTAGAAAAGTTCTATCATCTATTGTCTTCCCAAAACATTATCTTTGGCCTCTGCCTCCAAAAAGTATCAGCCACCTTTCAAATTAAATATTAGGGTAGAGGAAGAGAGAAAAAGGAATTCTAGAAAATATAATTTCAGTAACAAAAAAATTTATCCTTTTTAAACTGGAAAACTCAGGTATCCTGCTTCTATGAACCCTTGTTCTTAAAAAAAAAATGTACTCCTCTCTTTGCTCTATGGGCTATTCTTTATACTTAAAGTTCTTTTTATCCCTAAATTCCAGACCTTATGGAGAGATATAAATGAGGGTGCCTTAGTCTCTTTGTGCTGCTTTAACAGAATATCTGAGACCAAGTAATTTACAAAAAAAGCCAAAAATTTATTTTCTCATAGGTCTGGAGGCTGGGAAGTCCAAGATCAAGGCACCAGCATCTGGCAAGTGCCCTCCTTCTGCATCCTCCAAAGGGGAGAAACAACATGTCCCCATATGGCAGGAGGCAGAAGGGCAAGAGAGAGCTAACTCCCTCCGTCAAGCCCTTTTATAAGAGCACAAAACCTACTGGTGAGGGATCCGCCTCCCAAGTTCCATAAGCATCTCCCCAAAAGGCCCCATCTCCCAACACTTTCACATTGGGGATTAACTTTTAACCTATAAATTTTGGAAGGGATACAAACATTCAAAGCATAGCAGGAAGGTAAACCAATTCTTTTTCATGAGAACAGAAAACAGACAAACAGTAACAAAAAACAAACACAACCAGCCCTAGGTGCTAGTCTTGTTTCTGCTAGTCACCCCAACTCTCATGGATCCCAAGCCTCCTTATGTATAAAATAATAGGGTAACACAACTGGGATCATAATATATTGATTTCATAGAGATAACTGGGCTTTAGAAGTCCAAGAGCCCAATAAAATTGCATGCAAACATTTTTGGTGTACAAGCATTTTTCTAGGGCTACGATCTACTTTCATAAGATTTTCAAAGTGAGCTAAGACTCAGTATTGGTAAAGAACTACTGGTTAAGACAATTTCAATGTAAAAAAGATGTAAACTGGAGAGTCTACAATTCGGATTCTTTAGATAACAACAGTGCAGGTGAAATTCTAAGTCAATTAGAAGAGGAAAAAGCCTGCAAATTGTTATTCTTAGAGAATGGAGAAACTACAAATACAGTTCTTTCAACCTTCAACAATCCTAAGTGATCTGTAAGTGATTAAGGGGTTGTCCAAGCAAAGTTGAAGGGCCTGACATGTCCTTTCCACCCTCAGCTGGAGACTTAGGATCACATCAAACAGCCACAGAAGTAAGCGAAGAGTACAGCTAGTGCCCAAATCTTGCTTTCTACTGTTCTCCACTAAAAGGTGGGAATCCTTAACATAGTGAGACCACAACACTACAAAAAATTTAAAAATTAGCTGACTGTGGTGACACATGACTCAGCTACTTGGGAGGCTGAGGTGGAAGGATCACTTAAGCCCAGAAATTTGAGGCTGCAGTGACTGATTGCAGCAGTGCACTTCAGCCTGGGCAACACAGCAAGACCCACTTTGTACCACCTTCTCCTCAAACACAAAACAGGGTCGAACATAGTATTTCGATATGATCCAGTAATTCCACTTTAGGGTATATCCAAAAGAACTGAAAGCAGGGAATCATATGTGCACACCTATGTTCATAGCAGCATTATTCACAATAGCCAAAAGGGGGAAGCAACTCCAATGTTTACTAACAAATGAATGGATAAACGAAATGTGGTATATCTATGCAATGAAATATTATTTGGCCTTAAAAAGAAAAGAAGGCTAGGTGCAGTGGCTCAGGCCTACAATCCCAGCACTTTGGGAGGCTGAGGTGGGTGGATCACCTGGGGTCAGGAGTTCGAGGCCAGCTTGGCCAACATGGCGGAACCCCATCTCTGCTAAAAATACAAAAAATTAGCCAGGCATGGTAGTGGGTACCTGTGATCACAGCTACTTGAGAGTCTGAGGCAGGAGAAACTCTTGAATCTGGGAGGCAGAGGTTGCAGTGGACTGAGATAGTGCCATTGCACTCCAGCCTGGGTGACACAGTGAGACTCCTCTGTCTCCAAAAAAAAANAAAAAAAAAAAAAAAAAAAAAGGAAAAAGAAAAATTCTAGTGGCTCACACATGTAATCCCAACAATTTGGGATGCTAAGACAGGAGGACTGCTTGAGGTCAGGAGTTAAGATCAGCCTGGGCAACATAGGGAGATCCTGTCTCTACAATTTTTTTTTTAATTAGCTGGGCACGGTGGCACACACCAACAGTCCTAGCTACTGGGGAGGCTGAGGTGGGAGGGTCACTTGAGCTCAGGAGTTTGAGGTTTCAGTGAACTATGATCACATCACTGTACTCCAGTCTCCACAATAGAGCAAGTTTCTATTTTTTTTTTTTTAAGGAAAAGTCTCCACAATAGAGCAAGTTTCTATTTTTTTTTTTTTTAAGGAAAAGGGGAAATTCTGAGACATACTACTTATACATACAACATGACTGAACCTTGAGGACATTATACTAAGTGAAATGAGTCAGTATACTGGATAAATTTTATATGATTTTACTTATATGAGGTACCTGGAATAGACAAATGCACGGAGACAGAAAGTAGACTGGAGATACGTGGAAGGGGAGTTATTACATAGTAGGTCTATGTTGTATGTGGGATGATGGAGAAAGTTCTGAAAACAGATAGTGGTAATGGTTACACAACATTGTGAATGTATTTAATGCCACGAAATTGTACACTTAAAATGGCTAAAGTGCTGAGGTTTATGTTATGCAGACTCTACCACAATAAAAAACAAATTAAGGTCCAAAAAAAAACCAAAAAAGATATGGCTGAGTTCTGGTCTGGGGCAGGAAAGATACAAGGTAGCCTGGCATATGTTATTGGGCTAAAAAGTAAGGAAGTGTTCAAAGACAAAAATGAAATCATGTTAAAATTGGACAGGAATTGGCTTGAAGGGATTCCCACTGGCTAAATTTGGGACACTATGGGCACCAAAAAGAATGATGAGGCCGGGTGTGGTGGCTCATGCCTGTAATCCCAGCACTTTGGGAGGCCGAGACAAGTGGATCGCCTGAGGTCAGGAGTTGAAGACCAGCCTCACTAACATGGTGAAAGCCTGTCTCTACTGGAAATACAAAAATTAGCTGGGCATGATGGCACACGCCTGTAATCCCAGCTACTCAGGAGGCTGAGACAGGAGAATCGCTTGAATCCGGGAAGCAGAGGTTGCAGTGAGCCAAGATCGCGCCACTGCACTCCAGCCTTGGCAACAAGAATGAAACTCCATCTCAAAAAATAATAATAAAATTAAGAATAATGATGGTAATAGATTATAAACATTAAAAATCTGAAATCCAGCCAGGCACAGAGGCTCACACCTGTATCCCAACACTTTGGGAGGACAAGACAGCAAGATCACTTGAGGCTAAGAATTCAAGACCAACTGGGGCAATATAGTGAGATTCCATCTCTACAAAAAATAAAATAAGCCAGGCAAAGTGGCACATGCCTATAGTCCCAGCTACTCAGGAGGCTGAGGTGGGAGGATTGCTAGAGCCCAGGAGGTTGAGGATGCAGTAAGCCATGAACCATTTGCACCATCTACACCATTGTAGCCTGGGTGACAGAGCAAGACCCTATCTCTAAAAAAATTTTTTTTAATAAAAAAATTTAAAATCCATGAGTATAAAATTATGAAAGAAAAAGAGGGTAATCAGAGGGCAAATAAAAGCAAGGGGAGAAAAATATGAAAGACTTTTCTTTACAGAACACTAGCTAATAAATGTAGAAGAAACAATACAATTTTTAAAAATCACCATTTTGCAACCCTGAGGTCATAACCCATTTAGGCAAGGGTCATCAGTAGATACAAAAATCACTGGGTGAAAGTGATTTTTACATGGGGACAAAGATAGTCACACAGTCCCAAAGTATCACACAACATCTTCCTGGCTATCAAAGTATCCATTCCATTCCCCAAACTTAGCTTTTTAGAATGAACGTAACATTGGATATTTCTAATTAAATGATACTCAGTTTAAAGGAGATTAATTTTACTGGACACCTGTTAGCTTATCAGTTTTTAAAAAATTCAAGCATATCATTAAATATACACTCAACATCACAGAAAAAGGTCCACCGGAATTGTCAAGCTGGCCTTTGTCTCTCTCTGCTTCCAGTGGCCAGCGGTTCCATTTAGGGACATTACAGTCCACATTTGTTCTGTTATCCTGTCCTAGACTTTACAGGAATGAAAAGCAACTCTACCTGAACCAAAAATAGGGAAAGACCACATAGGAAATTCTACAGGATAAATAACCATGTTTCTTCAACAAATGGTAAAAAAAAAAAAAAAAAAAAGAGAGGTAATGTTTATGGATTAAAAGAGAATTAAGAAATACCTCAACCAAATGCAATGTAAGAACCTTATTTGGACTGTGATTCAAACAAAGCAACTATAAAAAGACATTTGTAAAATAGAAAAATTGGACTGTAAGAAGACATTTGTGAAATAGGAAAATTTGAACACTGATATTACATATTAAGGAATTTTTTTTTTGGTGTGATATCTGGACCGTGATTATATTTTAAAAGATTCCTGTTCTGATAAGATACATGATGAAGAATTCACAGATAAAATGAGATAATGTCTAGAATTTGCTTTAAAATACTCCAGCAGGGGCAAGATATATGTGAAACATGATTGGTCACATGCTGATAACTGTCAAATCTGGATGATGCATTCACAGGGGTTTATTATACTATCTTTCTCTACCTTTGTTTATGTACAGAAATTTCCCTCATTAAAAAATTATTTTGGCCAGGCATGGTGGCTCATGCCTGCAATCCAAGCATTTTGGGAGGCTGAGGTGGATGGATCACCTGAGGTCTGGAGTTTGAGACTAGCCTGGCCAACATGGTGAAACCTCATTTCTACTAAAAATACAAAAATTAGCTGGGAGTGGTGGCGGGTGCCTGTAAGCCCAGGTAGTCAGGAGGCTGAGGCAGGAGAATCGGTTGAACTCCAGCCTGGGCAACAGAGCAAGACTCCATCTTAAAAAAACAACAACAAAAATTGTTTTAAAGTAAAGAAGCCCTATTAGTTACAGATACGGACAGGGTGTGGTTAGTCAGGAAACACTGTTGTTCAGATTCTGGATTCATAAATAATTGTTTTATTTCAGAAACCATTTACTGAATACAGGCTAGGTTCCAGCATCTCTAGAACTTAGGAATATCCAAGGGTCTCTTTAAGCACCATGGACAGTGTAGTGAGTAACACTGTGGTCTCTGAAGATGGATGCCCAGACTGGAATCTCAGGCCTTTCACCTAGAGGCTGGGTAATTTGGGGCAAATTGCTTGACCTGTCTATGTTTCCATTTCCTCATCTATAAAAGAAGACTAATAAGACTGCCTACCTTCTATGGACTAAATTGCGTCTCCTCCAAAATTGATTTGTTGAAGTCCCTAATCCTCAACATAACTGTATTTGAAGATGGGGCCTTTGGAAGGCATTGGGATTAGATAAGATCATGGTGGCGGGGCGGCACTTCATGATGGAATTGGTGGGAAATGGAAGATAGATAATTCTCTCCCTGCCTTATAAGGATACAGAGAGAAGACAGCCTTCTGCAAGCCAAGAAGAGATCACTTACTAAGAACTAAATAGGTCAGCACTTTGATCTCAGACTTCCCAGCCTCAAGAACTATAAGAAACAAATGTCTGCTGTTTAAATCACTCAGACTATGGTATTTTGTTATAGCAGCTAAGCCAACTAATCTACTCCCTCAGCAGATGCATGTGAAGTGCTTACAACAGTGCCTCACATACAGTAAGCTCTCAGCAAATGTCAGCTCTAATTAACATTAATCAGTTGATCATATTAAAGAGAAATCTGTAATTTACACTCTAAATTGTAGGTGCAATTTACACTCAATTTTAATGAATTGAAAATTTCTTTAAAAAGACCCTCTTACTTTGATAACTATTAAACATTTCAATGCCATTCCAGATTTCCTAAAATGTAATGGATGTGGCATTTGGCTGTGACACATCTATGCTTGTAACAGTTTGAGGAAACATTATGTTCCTTCATATTAATTGGCAAAAAAGATACCAAGATACAGAATAGCAAGAAGTCGCCCCAGCTGCCCTTTAGTGAGCCAGTTTATTTGGAAATGCATTTTGTCCTCAAGCAATATTTCACTGATGTTCATCTAAGGATGTAAGGTCACACTACCATGAGCAGGGCTGTAAAATGCAAATCACTCTTTCTGTTATTGAATTTTTAAATATAATAAAGCTAAAGCACAATAAACAAGGAGGCTCTCCTGCCTATCTGAAAGTGAAGGTTTGGAAAAGCTGCTGATGTGAGTGAGGACTGGAAATGAAGACAGTGGTAGATGTTGGAGGCAGGAGGAGGTCAGTGCATCCATGAAACAAGTCAGGATCCACCTAAGAGTAACGCATAATGCATGCTTATCAGCGCCAGTTAAAATAAATAAAACCATGAAGCAGAAATCAAAAACAGGACTCTAATGCATTGTATAGCAAGCCCAAGGTAGGGGCAGTAGAAGTATGCTGCCAAGGTAGAGGCAATAAGGGGATATAATGTCTACAGAGAATTTGGAGGGTTTTTTGCTTCTTTTTCCCCTTCCCTGTTTTCCTGACTTTTTTTTTCCTTTTTTGAATTTAAAAATTCTTCTTTTTTGTGTGTGTGGTCTACAGTTTGGAGGTTATATACTTATATCTTTTATTTCTTCTTTTAGTGCCTGCTCTTACATTTTAACTTGTTCAATAAATTTAGTATTGCTAATCTCCTCTTGCACAATACAAGGACTTTTACTTTTTTTTAAGAGATGGGGTCTCACTAAGTTGCCAGACTAGGCTAGAGTGCAGTGGATATTCACAGGAGTGATCATAACTCACTGCAGCCTGGAACTCCTGGGCTCAAGTAATCCTTCCACCTCGCTCTCTCCAGTAGCTGGGACTACAGGTGCACACCATTGTGCCTGCCTACAGAGAATTTTAAAACATTAAAAACTGACTAAAACCCAGTCTGCTTTTAATTATCATCATAAATTGGCAACAGAAAACAATGTCTGTGATAAAATATTCCTCCCCTAAAAAACCTTTGTTGGTCTAGGTTCTATTAAACAATTGCTGCAATCACTGTCAAGTTTTAATCATTTATGTATAAGCTTCAAATGAGCATGTTTTCAATTGTATATCTCTAATAAGCATTTATTCTACAGGTAAGTCAGTTTGCAGAATGCTCACTGATACATCTGTGGAAGTGGATTGAGCTACATAGATTCATCTCAATCTAGTTTTAGACCTCTGTTCATGGAACCTGTCATGCTACATAGTCCTGCACTTAAACAGCATATTTATTTATTTATTTTCAAGATAGAGTCTTGCTCTGTTGCCCAGGCTGGAGTGCAGTGGCACAATATTGGTTCACTGCATCCTCTGCCTCCTGGATTCAAGCAATTCCCCTGCCTAAGTCTCTAGAGAAGCTGGGATTACAGACGCGCACCACCACGCTCAACTAATTTGTGTATTTTTAGTAGATACAGGGTTTCACCATGTTGGCCAGGTTGGTCTTGAACTCCTGACTTCGTAAACAGGATATACAAATAAACACTGACAATTCGGTATTGTGACAGGAAGAAATAAAACTTCAGTTACTTCATTCCTACCATTTATGTGACCATCTGACATTTGTATTTGCACTTAAAACAGTGAAATATTGCAAAATGTAAGGCACAGCATTTTTTGCTTGGGAAGTGCAAATTTTATTTTGCACAGGAAATATTTTACTGAATATGAATATCTTTACAATTGAAATTTATTGTTTTATTAAATTAAAACTAAAACTAAAGCATCAAGACAATAATGATTATTACTGATATTAAATAACTATTTGCAAAAATAGTACTGTTATATGAAGAGGGAGCATTAAAGAATGATCCATTCCAGGTAATATACTCTAGGTATATCACTGTTTTTGATACCCTTCTGTTCTGAGATTAATCACTAGTAGTTTAAAAAAACTCAAGACTTTGATGATAAGTATCAAAACTAGTAGCGCTGACTGGTACTATGCTGTATATGTGAAATGCAAGAACTTTCAAACCTCTGTTATTTTGTGATATCACATGATTAAATCAATGTTTTTAAAAGGGCAGGACGACCCAAATCAAATAGATAATTATCTTTCACAAAAGAAATATGAAAAAAGACCCAAACTGCTAACTGTTGGCATTAATGTTGAATCATGGTTCATATACGGATATTTATAACCATTCTGCTGGTTACTATGGGATACTATCTATCTTATTTTCATGTTAGATGTAAAATTTTTCAGGTAAGGAATCATAGACCTAAGCTTTATAATCAGAGTTGGAAGGACACTTGATTATTAGGTAACGAGAAGTTGGTAAGATATTAAAGCAGGGAAATAGTATACTCTGAGATTTAACAACTTGTGTGAATTGATGTGAAGAAGGCTATGATTTTCTGAAATTATTTGGTTGGCTGCATCAGAATAGATAACAATTTGGTAATTTCTTAGAAAATTAAACCATGCTTTCTCAGCATATTTGCAGTTAATTTTTTTCTTTAAAACTATGTGAATCATTCCTTTCTTCAGCAAATATTAGCAAATGTTTGCTCTGTGCCTGGCAGTGTGCTTGTCATTGTTGGGTGGGCTTTAAAGACATCTATGTCTTTAAGAGTCCCTGCTATTCAAAGGAATGATGAGTATAAACAAATAATTATGAAAACATGACTAGTGAGATCACAGAGATATATTTTTTAAAAAAGTTACAGGAGCAAAAAGGAGCAGGTCAAAGTAAGCTCCAAACCTCCTTACCTTGAAATCAAGACAGAATTCTAGCATGCATGTCAGAATTCAGTATGCAGCCAGTGAACACTGAATTAGCTCCACTTTTTCTTCACATTCAAGCTGTCTGATCATTTTGATTAGTGTCACCTTCACACAAGCTAATTTATTAATTTCATCATAAAATCCTGAAATCAGAATGGTTTAGATAAACAACAAGGGGTAGCACAAATAGTAAATTAAAGTGGAGTCAGCTATGGGATGGTGGGAAAAAAGGAGGGGCAACGATGCTTGAGTTTTGGAGAGAGCACAGAGAGCAATGTCATCAACAAAGTACGGAGCCAGGAGAATGAGTGAATACGGATGAGACTCTCAGCCATTTCTCATTATGTATGAAATGCCTGTGGGACAACTATATGCAAGTGTCCAGTTAAATCTAGGAAAGCAGGTGCGGAGTCATAAGAGCATTGGGGCTTGCTGATATCTTTTCAGAAGTCAACAGCTGAGAGACGAGGATTAAAATTGTAGGACTAGATGAGATGTGTAAGTGGAAAAGACTGAGAATGGGGCAGGTGCGGTGATTCGCACCTGTAATCCAAGCACTTTGGGAGGCCAAGGCAGGCAGATCACTTGAACCCAGTAATTCAAGACCAGCCTGGGCAACATGATGAGACATCATCTCTACAAAAAAAAAAAAAAATACAAAAATTGGCTTGGTGTGGTGGTGTGTGCCTGTAGTCTGAGCTACTTGGGTGGGGGGATCACTTGAGCCCAGTAGGTGGAAGCTGCAGTGAGCCATGCTGGCGCCACTGCACTCCAGCCTGGGTAACAGAGGACTACTCCTTCTCAACAACAACAACAACAACAAAAAGAGTGAGAACAGAACTTAATTACATATGGTTTTGTATTATTCTTTAAAAGTTTACCCCATTGTAAAAAGTCTAAAACTTTCTAAACTATAGATTCCTATCTCTTACTTCTTTTGTCCAGAGCAGTGGTTAACAGCATGGGCTCTGGAGATAGTTCTAACTCTGCCACTCAAGAGCTGGGCAATCATGGGCAAGTTACATAATCTCTCCGCCCTCAGTTTCCTTATCTATATAAGAAGAATGTTGTAAAAACTACCATGTACGTGTTTTTTGGAGAATTATATGAGACGTTGCACATAAAATGCTTAGTACAATGTTGCCCTACTTATTCGACTGTATTGTAGTTCATAGTATGTCAATCTGTTCTTCTCACAGATTTGTAGGAATCTTGAAATCAAAGAATGTGTCTTACGGATCCAACCCAGCACTTAGCATGCAGTAAGTATAGCACCAGTTAGTGTTCCTAAGTGAGCGAATGAACAAACGAAAGTGCTCAGAAGCATGCAGCATGGAGAAATGGGGCCGTTGGATTGTACAGAATGAGGAGAGTAGACCACGTGATCTCTGAGGTCCCTTCTGGTTCAGTAAGTGATTAGCCTAGGGCTGATGTGTATTATCTTAATGCATTACATTTGTCTCCTCTTTCATTAGTGATGAAAGTCCATCAGTTGAGTAGAAACAAACGACACAGAGGACAGGCTTTGTTTTAGCAGCTTTAATATGCATAAAGTGGCCAGGTGCCGTGGCTCACGCCTATAATCCCAGCACTCTGGGAGGCCAAGATGAGCCTCCTAAGGTCAGGAATTCGAGACCAGCCTGGCTAACATGGTGAAACACCATCTCTACCTAAAATACAAAAATTAGCCAGGTGTGAGGGCAGGCACCTCTAAGCCCAGCTACTCGGGAAGCTGAAGCAGGAGAATCCTCTGAAACTGGGGGGTGGAAGTTGTAGTGAGCTGAGATCTCGCCACTGCACTCCAGCCTGGAGGGCACAGCAAGACTCTGTCTCAAAAAATATATATATTCATAAAGTATTGTGACTTTTATGGAAAATAATTTTGCCCAATTTTTGTATTATGTTAAAATACATTTAAAATTTACCATCTTAACCATTTTCAAGTGTACAGTTTGGTGGTATTAAACACATCCATGATGATGTGTGACCATCACCATCATTCATCTCCATAACTCTTTTCATCTTGCAAAATTAAAACTGTTTCCATTAAACATTAACTCCCCATTTTCCTCCTCCGACCCCATCCTTTGGCAATCACCATTTCTTAAACTCCTCCCAGCCTCTGGCTATCATACTTTCTGTCTCTATGATTTTGACCACTCTAAGTATCTTATACGTGGAATCACACAGTATTTGTCTTTTTGTGACTGGCTTATTTCCCTTAGCATCATGTCCTCAAGGAACATTATGGAAAAGTAATGTTAAAAATAAATTTGGCCAGGTGTGGTGGCTCATGTCTGTAATCCCAGCACTTTGGGAGGTAGAGGTGGGTGGATCACCTGAGGTCAGGAGTTCAAGACCAGCCTGGCCAACACAGCAAAACCTTGTCTCTACTAAAAATACAAAAATTAGTTGGGAGTGGTGGCATATACCAGTAATCTCAGCTACTGGGTAGGCTGAGGCAGGAGAATCACTTGAATCCAGGAGGCGGAGTCAGCACTCAGTCAAGAACACGCCACTGCACTCCAGCCTGGGAGACAGAGTGAGACTTTGTCTAAAAACAATGAAGAAATAAAAAATTTTGTCATGGAAAAAATAAAAAGAAGATGCACTATGTCACATACATTTAAAATGTATAAGTTTACTTACAATAAGGAGGCTTAAAAAAGTAGGGCACAGATTTGACAAGCTTGATGAGGGTTGAAACTGATGTACCAAGGCCTGTGAACATCCAGTCCTTTTAAGAAATCTACTATGAAGCACAGATCCCTTTATAATGTTCTATATAATCACCATGGTGCAGTACAGAGTGAAAGGAGAAGGATCTAGCATTGAATTGCACCTCCATTACTTACTCTGACCTTGTAAAATGAACAGAATAATATCTACCCCATAGAAATGAAGACAATCACACCTACAGTGATTGTGTGAAGGGTCTATCCTGCTATGTCTAGGCTCTAGATAAAATTGGTCCATGTATTTTTTTTCTTAGGAAAGTTCCTTTTTCCCTATGCCATTAGGAGATCAGAACATCAGTGCTACCCTTTCTGAGTCAGAGCAGTAGTCATGTCACTCACAAAACTGGATTAAATAAACAGACACATACACATGAGAAAGAAAACACAATCTCTTACAGCCTAAGAGATGGTGCAATTTATTATCACCTTCTGCACTACACGGAGAAGATGACTGGACTTGTTAGTTAAAGCAATTATTCAAGAGTGCAGGCAGAGAAAAACAAGGAGCTGCAAACACCTAACACTAACTGGCAAGAAGACAGATGAGCTGATCTTTTTGATTCTGAAAATGGGTCACTGTATCCTCAGCAGTAACCTCAGAACTCTAATGACTGCAAAATCCAGTTTATAAACCAGACAATGCTGACCTGACTAACAGATCAGTGGGGATGAAAATAATTAACACTGGCCATTCTAGCTACATTTATGACAAATGATTTGCAAGGGCTAGAATCATTTTGCTTCTGCTAAGAATGGAAGTTGCTGAAATAGAATTCTCCTGGGTTCTCACTTCCTCATTCTTCTTAAAATTACTAACTAGGGTAGTCAATAACACGATGGGCTGGGAAGCTGATGACCCAAGTTGGGTTCCTGGCATATGCTTTACTACAGTAACCTCTTCGAATCTCCATTGCCTCCATATAATTAGGTGACGTTGGACCACACGATCTCTGAAACATCTTCCTTCACTAAAACTCTTGAGTCTAGGAGCATATGGATTTTTAAATGAATTTCATTTTATTAGCAATACCAATCTCATGTTTCTATTAATACAATAGCTTTGCTTTTAGGAGCACCTATACGATTATATTTTTCTAATAAGATAAGGGCAGCAATTATTTCCATTTGCTGAAACCTAGAGGTAAAGATGATTTGTCCAAAATTCACTTTGATATCCTGGGATTTAGAAAATGCAGTTATTTTTTAAAGAGGCAAAATTAATAGGTCCATAGTGAAATAAAGTTACTCTTAAAATTTTATAGTTCTACAACAATTTGGTTGTGAGGTAACTTAGGGTTTATGGGTACAAAAGCTTCAACACAGTGTGAACAATTCCCAGTGTCGTTATGGGGCAGACAATAAAGGAAGAATCCCTGATCCTTTGAATCTCAGTTCAAACATCACTGCCTACCCCATTTCCTACTCCCACTGGAATTACTATAAATCAATTCCAATGACCTCCCACAACACTTGACTGCTATCTTTTATAGCATATACAGCTTTCTTCCTTAGTATATTTATACATTTTATCTTCTCTATTATACATTTCCTACATACCCCCCAAATTGCTTGCAATAACAAATACTCGTGAAATCAATGATTCTCCAGAACAATGGCTTTCAGATTTTTTACTATAATGCACAGGCAAGAAATATTTTATATTGTGACATAGTATACTACACATATAAATATACTACATATGTAAATAACACGTGTTGCACAAAATACATGTTCTAACCAAATGAGATGCACTCTGATATACTCTAGTCTTTTCTATTTTACTTTATTTCTTTCTTTTAATAATGACAGCAACTGACTATATTGATTATGCCCCTCTAATGAGTCCTGCCTTACAGTTTGAAATAGTGTCCCAGGAAAGTTATTTTAAAAGAAAAAAAAATAAGAAAAGGTCTATTTTCCAAAATTTATTTTATAGATAGTCTCTCCAAAGTCACTTCCAATCTACTTTGTCCATGTCTTTCTATAGATGCTGAAAAGCTAAATATTTATCTTCCTATATCCCCCACAGCTACACACAGCCATGACCTATTTCTGGCCAATGAAATGTAAGCAGAAGTCACTGACATGTCTTCTAGGAAAGTTTTTTTAAAAGGGGACAGATTCTTCCGGCATGCCCTTCAACCCTGTGCCTTTCTTTCCCTTCTTCTTGCATGAAGAGTGGAGGTGATGTCATTCCTCCTTGCAGGCCCAGTTCTTATGCTTGCCAATAGGTGCCTATATTACAATAGGTGCATATATAGCACCTATTGACAAGCACAATAATAGAACCAGGCCTACGAGGAGCAATGGAGGCACAGAAAAAGCCTAAACCTTGATGACATCATTGAGCCACCAGATCAGCCATGAGTTGTGTACCCCAGACACTTTACATGTAAGACAGATAAAGTCCTTACTTGCTCAAGTCAGTAGTTTTTGGTTACTTATGATGAACATACTCCAAATTAATTCTATATATCATTAATATTTTTAAGTCAATTATCCTTCACAGGAAGGATAAAAATTTTTTAAAAAGGAAGACTGCCTTTTCTGAGATTAATCGTGGAGGACCTCAATGCTTTTATTTACACAAAAAAGCTTTGGAGATCTCCAGTATAGAAAATGCTTCTAGTGATTGCTCCAGACAAAATAATTCTTTTTGTAATTATTGATAATAATTCAATTTCATCCATGGGCATAGTGCTAGTCACTGAGGACACCACTAAGTATAGAACCCAACTCCTATCTCCAAAAGGTTTTACGATCTGGTGGGAGAAGAAAAAACATATCAGATTTGTCCAATACTACGGGATAAATGCTATGATAAAGTGCTGTCAGGCCACTGAGATGACATAGAATGTCATAGGCAACAAAAACTAACAGATTTTGCTCAATCATCTTAGCTCCCTCATTTCCCCTCTACAAATACATTTAAAAGATTATTTTTCAAGTGGAACAATGTGGAGAAATATCTTCACACAGCCACCAATGGAATCCTTTTATAATCGCTAAAAATGTCCCATAGAAAAGAAGTTCCTTTTTTTCAATTAAATTTCCAAACAGCTTTTTGCAAACTAGGAAAAAGGTTTACTGCCTATCATTAGGCATCACATTTATTTTGCTTTTGTCAGTTAAACTGGTGCAATTGTGGGTGTTAACTGACTTTTCTAATTTAGCACTTTGAAAAGATCCACACACAAATATAACTGATATTTTTAGTCAGCAATACACAATAATAGAACAATAAACAGTAGACTACAACAATAAGACAGGAAATTGTGTCAAATTTTAAAAAGATGAAGACAGAAAATCAATAATGAAGAATTTTATTCACACAGTGACTAACTGAATCAAGCTATTAGAGCAAAGTCCATATTAAGGTCACAGTGACCTCAATACAGTGGTTTAACATTACAACCAGATTTTTTGAACAGATAGGCCTACTTAACTTAAGTCTATCTGGGATTCTTTTTTTTTTTTTTCCAGTTTTAAAACACCTTTTGTCACAGTGATTATATTTTCAAACTAAAAATTAATGAAGTCTAATTGTTGAAATTGAAACTAACCTAAAAAACCAACAATGTGACGGAGCAGGACCCGTTAGGGGCCCGTGGGCCCCTCCAAGCATAGCAATAAAGGAAAATGTTTGTTGAGAAATGTTAAGTTGTTGAGAAATGCTAAGTGTATGAATACTGAGAAATGCTGAGTGCATGATAGAATATATTGTTTGCTAAGAAGAACGATGGCAAGGAAAACCTAGCCCCTCCCCCAAGCTGAAAACTACTTGGGGCATTCCAAAGTGGCAGGACAATATATAAATATCATAGACAGGTTGAAACAATTCTTTAAGATAGTTGAGACCCTGCCCTTGTGGCTCCCTCATGGAGGATGCTTTTTAGTTTGTCTGTGATCAGTGGTAAGTGGGCATCAGCTGCCTACTTGGCATATTTTGCGTTATGAGAAAATACCGAACATCTGTTTGTTAATAATGATCATCTGTTCGGAGAGAATAAATGTGTGGGTCAGAGTCTACTTGGGGCCCTTCAACCAAGGAATGCTGTCAGCCCCTGAGGCTTTCAGTTCAGAAGGCTGCTGGCCCCTGGATAGACCCACTTTACTGTTCTATCTGGGTGTTTGCCTCTCAGTTCTTTCAGCACCGCCTGGGTGGGGGTCTCTACGGCTGAGCTGGGTCTCCGTAAATGCTGAATTCCTTGAAGAGAAATTCCAGGCACCGAGCCAGCCTTGAAAAGTAAATGGACAACCTGATAAGCAAAAAGGTCATAGTAACTTAAAACAATAGCCAAGGAGAGCCAGGGAATATTCTGGGCCCCATAGAAACTAAAGATAACATCTTATTATAACATATGTCCTTGAGTTGATTTTCAGAAACCCAGGTGTGCTGGCAGTGGAACTCAGATAGGGGGAGCTGAGGGATGAACTGAATGCTGTTCTTTCTTCCAAATTTCTTCCTCAGGAGCCTGGAAGTGGTCCCACCATCATCCAAAGCTAGTATTCTTTTCTGCTAATCCCAAATCTTTAGACAAAGCCTCCTCAACCAATTGCAAATCCAAAAACCTTTGAATCCATCTATGACCTGTGGGCTGCCATCTCCCTTCCCCTGCTTAGAGATGTTCCACCTTTGAGTCCAAACAACCTACAGCTTCCACGTATAGATTTTTGACTTTGCCTGTAAACTCTGCCTCCCCACCTTAAAAACTCCTTACCTAAAAGCCACCTAGGAGTTAGAGTCTTAAGCATGAGATATCCAATTCTCCTCGCCTGGTGCCCTGCAGTAACTTTCTCTCCATGTTACCCAGATATCAGCATTTGGCTGTGTTGCACAGAGCAAGCAGGATTCAGTTTGATTCGACAAATCATAGCCCAATACCAACAGCCACCATGCCTGACTCCCACCTAGCCAGAAGACATGGGTGAGAAAGAGTAAAGAACTGAATCAAAGATTTCAAGCAGTATTGTTTAAGTGCAATTTCTACTTTAGCTCATGAGTGTCTTTTATCTCAAAGAAAAAAGGATTTTGAAAAGGTCTGAAAATCAGGACAGACGGCAAATTGTAATGTATGCGTGCATGATCGCATTTTCTCTAACTATACATCCTTCTGGTACTTTTATACCTTTTTCTCCCCTCTCAGGGTTACCACGTAAGAACCATAAATAATTCGCATCTTAGGGTGAATTTAATATTTCCAACTTTTCAGGCCGGGTGCACTGGTTCACACCTGAAATCCCAGCACTTTGGGAGGCTGAGGCAGGGCGGATCACTTGAGGTCAACTTGAGACCAGCCTGGCCAACTGGCGAAACCTCGTCTCTAAAAAAATACAAAAAAAATGTAGCCAAGCATGGTGGCGGGTGCCTGTAATCCCAGCTACTTGGGAGGCTGAAACAGGAGACATCACTTGAACCCGGGAGACAGAGGTTGCAGCAGGCCGAGATCACACCACTGCACTCCAGCCTGGGAGACAGAGCAAGACTTTGTCTCAAAAATACATTTATATTTTAAACTTTTCAAATGACTTACATTTGGGAGGTTCATTTTCACTTTTACTTACTTTCCCTTTTTTATATGTATGTTTCCTAAACACCAAAGTTATATAAACATATAAAGAATCGAGTAGTTCTATTTGGCTCATTACACAAAACAGCTGTGCCCTCCTCATTCCCATTTTTCCCACTTCCCACAGGCAACCACGTTCACATCTTTCAGTGGTTTCTTTTGACAATGACCTCCATATCTTCAAATGCAATGTTGTATGCTACTCGTGATTTTTTAGTAATAAAGGTTTATTATATTTTGACTTCTTACTGTGGAAGCTACCCACCCCTGTCCACACCCACACTTCCTACCCTCCCGCTAGTCGCTCCATCATTTTGCACAGTTCTATATTCAGTGTTCACATCATTACTACATAAATGCTGCTTACCACCAAGCCATGAGGTATACTATTTTCCTTTTCTTTTTAAATTTTTTTCGTTTAATCGCTTACTCTGAGAAGCATATTTTCCTTTTCTTGAACAACTCATCTTTCCACCCAAACTGCACCCTGAGTGACTAATTGTTTCAGTTCCTTTTTTTAATGTATCCAACACCGATTATCTTCAAAATTCTTCACAAATTGTTTAAATCTTCCACTGAATTTCACTGGACGCAGCGGCTGACGCCTGTAGTCCCAGCACTTTGGAAGGCTGAGGCAGGTGCATCACTTGCGGCTAGGAGTTCGAGACCAGCCTGGCCAACATGGTAATACCCCATCTCTACCAAAAATACAAAAAATAGCAAGGTGTGGTGGCGAGTGCCTGTATTCCCAGCTACTCAGGAGGCTGAGGCACAAGAATTGTTTGAACCTGGGAGGCAGAGGTTGTAGTGAGCCAAGATTGTACCACTGCACTCCAGCCTGGGTGACAGAATGAGACCTTGTCTTAAAAAAAAATAAAAAAAGAAAAAAAAATATATATATATATAGTACTGAATTAAATCAAGAATTCTGTCAATTTCATCTTCTTGAAGACATGGCCCTTGAAGACTCCTAGTATTCTCAAATTTGGACTATCCTGCTTCAGTCTAAGCCTACTTAAAAGCTACCATCTTGAGATTCTCCTTCACCATCATCCTGGGGATGTCCTTCCCCTCACTTTCATGCTAAATGCACTATTTCCTGGTTTCCATATTTTCCTCTTTTTCTTTCTTTTTTTGACATCCCTACTTTGATGAGGCATATTCTCTAGAAAGTTCCTGTGAAGTAAAATTTTTGTGACCCTGAATATGTGAAAACATATTTCTTCCACCCTCATACACATTTGTCTAAAGACAGAATTTTCGGATGAAAATACTTCCCTTAGATTGAAGGCACTGCTCCATTTTCTTACTATATTTTTCTTTTTTGTGTGTGTTTGCTAGTTTTTTGAGATGGAGTTTTGCTCTGTCACCAGGCTGGCGTGTAATGGTACAATCTTGGCTTACTACAACCTCTGCTTCAAGCGATTCTCTTGCCTCAGCCTCCTGGGTAGCTAGGACTACAGGCACATGCCACTAAGCCCAGCTAATTTTTGTAGTTTTAGTAGAGACGGGGTGTCACCATGTTCGCCAGAATGGTCTGGATCTCTTGACCTCGTGATGCACCCGCCTCAGCCTCAAAAAGTGTTGGGATTACAGGCATGAGACACCGTGCCCAGCCCTTACTATATTTTTCTACTGCCTTCTTGTGACTATGTGTTTCAACAGTGTTGTCAAGAAGTTTGATGCCTTTGATTCTTAACTTTGGGTATGTAACCTGTTTTGCCCCCTTTTTTCTGAAAGCTTTAAGAAGCTTCTCTTTATCCCAAATATTTTTCAATGTTACACGAGGAAGCTTCAGGATGGGTGGATCCTTCTGCATCTACTACGCTGAGTGTTCAATGGGCCTTTTCAATAAGGAAATGCATGCCCTTACAGTTTTCTGACATTTTCTTGAATTATTTATTTGATGACTAACTCTCTCCCATTTGTCCCTCTCTGTGGAGTTCCCATTATTTGAATGTTGGGCCTCATAGAATGATAGCCTAATTTTCTTATATTTTCCCTCTTATTTTCCCTCTCTTGTCTTTTTTTTTTTTCTCTACTTGGTAAGAGGTTTCCTCAACTGTATCTTCTAAACCCTTCATTATTTTTTTCATTTACCTATGGATTTTTAATGTTTTTATATTTAATTTTTAAATAATTTTAAATTTACAAAAAGCTTGCAGAAATTTTACAGAGTTCACAGATTCCTTTCACTCAGCCTTTCGTAATGTTAACCTATATAACCATAATACAATGATCAAAACCAATAAATTAACATTTTAGGTCTGTGAACTACAGACCTATTCAAATTTTGACAGTTTTTCCCCTAATAACCCTTTTCTGCTCTGAGATCCAAGCCAGTATCCCACATTGATTTAAGCTTCTATGGCCCCTTGGTGTCCTCCAACCTGTGACAGGTCCTCCTTTTTTTTATGATCTTGACACTTTGGATGAGTACTAGTCAATCATAGTATTTTACATTCTTTCAATTTGAATTTGTCTGATGTTTTCTCATGCACAGACTGAGGTGTGTGCATTTCGAGGAAAATATCAGCAAAGTGATGTCGTGTCCTTCACAGTGTCATATCAGGGGTAGAAATAATATACGATTATACTGGTGGTAGTGTTAATCACTTGTTTAAAGTGGTGTCTGCCATGCTTCTCCACTGTAAAAACAATATTTACTGTATTTTTTCCCTTTGTAACTGAAGAGAGGCAGCCGGCAGGCAGGGAACTAACTAGCCATTCTGACAAAAGTAACTGCTCTGGATTAACTGGTTACTGGGGGGGTTTTGTTTTTGTCATTGCTGTTTTTTGAGATGGAGTCTTGCACTGTCACCTGGGCTGGAATGCAGTGGCAGGATCTCAGCTCACTGCAACCTCTGCCTCCCAGGTTCAAGCGATTCTCCTGCCTCAGCCTCCAGAGTAGCTGGGATTACAGGCGCCCGCCACCATGCCCGGCTAATTTTTTTGTATTTTTAGTAGAGACAGGATCTCACTATGTCGGCCAGGCTAGTTTCAAACACCTGACCTCGTAATCCACCCGCCTCAGCCTCCCAAAGTGCTGGGATTACAGGCATGAGCCACCGTGCCTGGCCACTAATTACTGTTTTTCATGTATCCCCTCTAAAACACCATTCCAAAACGGGCTCTTTCCCTCCAAAAACTGCAAAAATGAGTAGTTCTCCAGGGCAACAGGGAGCCCCACATGCTTAGATCTAATGTAGTCTGGGATCTACGTACACACTGTTGATGCACACGGTCCCTTTTGTTAAAGAGGAAATAAAAATGTTGTAAGCAACTAGCAATGGCCTGTGTGAATCCCAACTTGGACAGAAATGCAGGTACCTTTCTGTGGATTAAGGGATTGATACACAAATGTGTCTGCTCCACAACCTGTAGTATTTTCTCCATCTGAATCAACACATTCTGTCCTTGCCCACCAGCAATAAATGCCCATCTCAGCCAGGACAACCAAGTGCATTCTCTTTCCCTAAGGTAAAATGAAGATCTGGGTTGGATAATCTGAAGGAGCAGCTCTACCTTGGAAACTTGAAAAGGACAGCTCATTGCCACTCTATGGGGTAGCCCTGAAAAGACCTGAAATCCCAAAGCTTTGGGAGGCCGGGGCAGGAGGATCACTTGAGGCCAGGACTTAAGGAGCATCCTGGGTAACACTGAAAGACTCCATCTCTACAAAAGAAAAATGTTTTTAAATTAGCTGAATGTGGTGGCACATGCCCATAGCCCTGGCTACTAAGTAGGCTTAGGGGGGAGGATCGATTGAGTCAAGGAGCTTGAGGCTACAGTGAGCTATGATCGCATCACTGCACTCCAGCATGGGTAGCAGAGAAAGACCCCATCTCTTAAAAATAAATAAATAAATAAAAATGTCCACTGCCTCCAATAGATGTTCATGTGCACACTGGCAAGTTTTATCAATTATTTTTGGTGCCACCTACGGCACTATTAACAGAAGTTGTATAGCCTTAGCATGAAAACAGAGCTCGGCCTTCAATACACCTTGTGCTTTTCTAGTAAATATATTTGTGCTTTTCCACCATGACAATGATCACAGCTCAATGGTGTTCATTAACTAGCCTCACGTTCTTGTACAACCCAAATGAGATCGATTATTAAAGTATTAATAAAACTATTACAGAGGAACCAAGGAAAAAGAGGAAAAAGAATAATGATTTCCCTCACAGTGCTCAGATAAGCTGGCCTGCTCTTTGCTTTAGGGAACTATGTGACCTGCTCTGACTATAAAACAGCTTTCGTATGGCCGATGAAAAAATTTCCACATAGCTAACAGTGAAAGGGATTGTAGACTGGAATAAATCAATCTTGCCAGCCTTGGAACTTTCCGAATATACTATTTAGATTGACAGTGACAGAAGGCCAAGAAAAATAACAATCTCCTTCAATAAGGATGAGTGCTTTTAAACACTAGCAGTCTCCAGAGTTTATTTTTATAACTCTTTAGAGTAGGAACGACGCTTGAGACTTGAACCCTGTGTCTTCTCTTACTGTGCTCTTTCAGTTATTTACGGTTTATAATTCAGAGTCTCCCTAGGGCCACTTCCGCCTCGTGCAGATGTCTAAAGGGGAGGATTCAGCTTGAAGATGTGTGGCCTGGGGACAAATCAGATTATAAAGAGTTTTAAAAAGTCGAGAAGTCTGGACTTAGAGTTGGCCTCATCAGGGCCCCTGACTGGGAACCAACGAAGGATACCGCCCAGCAAAATGCCTTATGCATCCTTTCACCTGGGCCTAGAAGTCCTTCAACAGGAGACTAAGCTACAGTACAGTGGCTTCAATACACACCCAGACACTCTGCAGAAAGCAGGTTTTAATGGAGACAGAGCTTGGGGATGGAAAAAGGTCACAAAAGGGATTACTTAGAGAAACAAACAAACAAAAAAATCCATTTCTCAACTTTGCCAAAGGCCAGCTCCAACCCAAAGCTCAGAAAGAAGCAATTACATTTTACAGGAATAAATTTGCAGAACAGCAAGAGCAGAAAAAAATGTAATAAACACCCAAAGAACATCATAGATATTCCACAGTTAGAATCATATTCCAGCTAATCTGTGGACTCAATAAATTTTGATAAAAAACAATGGTATTAAAGGTCAGAAAGGATGCTGCCTCCACCTGAAAAAGACAATTAGGTTTGTTGCACTGAAAGGTGTTAGATAATAATAATAGCAACATAAATAACAACAAACAGCACTTAACATGGAGCTTATAATATAGGAGGCAAATTCTAAACCTATAAACTAATTTATGAAACCTCATTAACCCTCATACAACCATAAGATAGGTCCCTAAATTACAGATTAGTATATCTATAAATATGTCTCATTCTGTTGCTCACGCTGGAGCACAGGTGCATGATCAGGGCTCACTGTAGCCTCAGCCTCCTGTCCTCAAGTGATCCTTCCACCTCAACCTCCGTGGAGCTGGGTCTACAAATGTATGCTACCGTGCTTGGCTAATTTTTCCATTTTCTGTAGAGACAGGGTTTCACCATGCTGCCCAGGCTGGTCTCAAACTCCTGGCCTCAAGTGATCCACCCACCTTGGCCTCCCACAGTGCTGGGATTATAAGCGTGGGCCACTTTGCCCTGCCAGAAAACATTATTTCATTAAAAATGAGAACAGATTTGAATTTATACTTTGCAGATTAAACAACTTAGCTTCATTGAATTTGTTTTTACTCAAAACTAGAAATAACTGGATGTTTTTAATTACTGTAAAGAGTCATTTGAAAGATCAATAATATTCTACAGGCAAGTATTTTCTGTTTGACAGCAAAATAATTATACTTACTAGGGGGCAGGTAAGTTTTTTTGTTTGTTTGTTTGTTTGTTTGTTTGTTTTGTTTTTGAGAAGGAGTCTCACTCTTGCCGAGGCTGGAATGCAGTGACACAATCTCGGCTCACTGCAACTTCTGCCTCCCAGATTCAAGCGATTCTCCTGCCTCAGCCTCCCGAGTAGCTGGGATTACAGGCACCTGCCACGACGCCCAGCTAATTTTTTGTATTTTTTAGTAGAGACGGGGTTTCGCCATGTTGGCCAGGCTGGTCTTGAACTCCTTGACCTCAGGTGATCCACCTGCCTCAGCCTCCCAAAGTGCTGCAATTACAGGCATGAGCCACCACACCCAGCTGGTAGTTTTATTTAATTAGCTTTAAAGCTCCTGTTCAGCATTCCTGCAACACCATAGGTGCTCTTTGCTTTCAGGGAAAGCACAGAGCTCATGGAGCACAACCCACTGTGAACCTGCGGTGGGAAGCAATATGAAGGCCTAGAAGTTCTAAACTCCCTGACGAAAAAAATAAATGTCAGAGCTAAACAGAAAATGTGACAATTCATTATCATCCATCTTAAAAACGTGTATTTGCTGCCTGTTGCTAAGTGAACAATCCAGAGACAATTTGTCTCTTTTTAGTTTTATTTTTTGTTTTTTGTGTTTTTTGAGACAGGATCTCTCTCTGTCACTCAGGCTGAAGTGCAGTGGTGCAATCATGGTTCACTGCAGTCTTGACCTCCTGGACTCAAGCAATCCTCCTACCTCAGCACCCCCAAATAGCTGGGACTATAGGCACATGCCATGTCCAGTTAATTTTTTTATTTTTTGTAGATGTGAGGTCTACCTATGTTGCTTAGGCTGGTCTCAAACTCCTCGGCCCAAGCGATGCTCCTACCTTGGCCTCCCAAAGCTCTGGGATTACAAGCATGACCTACTGTGCCCAAACAATGTGTTTTTCGATAGTGAATTAACAATAACATCAAAGGGCAGGGCACAGTGGCTGATGCCTGTAATTCCAGCACTTTGGGAGGCCAAGGTGGGTGGATCACCTGAGCTTAGGAGTTCGAGACCAGCCTGACCAACATGGTGAAATCCCGTCTCTACTAAATACAAAAAATTAGCCAGGCATGGTGGCACATGCCTATAATCCCAGATACTTGGAAGGCTAAGGCAGGAGAATCGCTTGAACCCAGGAGGCGAAGGTTGCAGTGAGCTTGGGCAATAGGAGCAAACTCCCATCTCAAAAAAAAAAAAAAAAAAAAAAAAAAAAAAAAAAAAAAAAAAAAAAAAAAAGAATAACATCAATGAATTGTGGCTATTTGGTGTTTTAAGAATCACAGCTTGCACACAAAAAGGTAGAGATGTCTCCTCTTTCTTCCATTCTAGGTAACACTGAAATTACAAAAGACACAGAATCTTACTGTTTGAACTCTCCCAATTCCCTTATTCTTTATGGACTAATATAACAAAATGATTAGTCATAGATAGAACACACGTTTGTCTTATGCAAGTAAAAGTAATCACTTGAGGGAGGGAACAAAAACTGCTTCTTATTTTTACGTTGTACCCTCATTTTGAGTGATTCAAACCAAAATCTTAGAAGAAAAGACCCAGCTAAGATCTGTTCAGAGGTTTTCCCCTTTAAGTTAATAACAACCTACTTTGTTCAGGCTGGTCTCAAACTCCTGGGCTCAAGTGATCCTCCTGCACTGGCCTCCCAAAGTGCTGTGATTACAGGCAAGCACAAGCCACTGTACCCAGCCCTCTCTTTTTTTCCTTTTCTTTTTTTTTAGACGGAGTCACACTCTGTCACCTAGGCTGGAGTACAGTGGTGTGATCTCAGCTTACTGCGACCTCCGCCTCCCGGGTTCAAGCAATTCTCTGCCTCAGTCTCCCAAGTAGCTGGGATTAAAGGCGCATGCCACCACGCCTGGCTAATTTTTTGGTATTTTTAGTAGAGACAGGGTTTCACCATCTTAGCCAGGCTAAGTCTTGAACCCTGACCTCGTGATCCACCCACCTCAGCCTCACAAAGTGCTGGCATTACAGACATGAGCCACCATGCCCAGCCCTCTTTTTTATTTGCTCCTCTCCTACCTATCCCTTTGCCAGATCTTTGAGCAATGAATATAAATCTTCAATATAGTCCATACAGTATTGTTCTTTTCCTGAAGAAAATGTGTACGTCTAGGCTGAGAAAGAAATGGGCAAGTCCCCTTGGATAGAGACCCTTTCTCCTCCAAGGAATTACATAAAATGGGCTTTTCAAAAACTCTGACCATTTATTCATTCACTTATTCCAGAAATATTTGTTTCACTATTAAAAGCAAGGGATAGGCCGGTAAGCATAAACAGACTCAGTTTCCAACTTTCTCAGACTCAAGGGTTAATACAGAAGACAGATTCTAATAAATAATTGTACACTACGTAAACTTGCAACTGTGATGAGTGCTAAGGCTTTGTAAGCACAAAATAGGGGAGTCCAAAAGGCTTCACTGAGAAAGTGACAGCTGGAGCTCAGTACTCAAGAATGAGACAAAGAGGGAGAGCTGCAGGCAGAGAGAATGTCAGTGCCTGTTGAGAAATGAGCTCTGCAATTATGAAGCCCAAAAAGCCAGTGTGGCTGGCGGAGAGGGATCAGCAGAGTCTGGAGACATGGAGGGGTCAAATCCAGCAAACAATGTTAAGCAGCTTTCACTTACCGGTGAGCGATGGGAAACCCAGAAGGGTTTTAAACAAGGAGGTGATGATTTGGGTTTTCAGAAAGTTCAGATACAAGATCACATATGTAACTGGCACACACTCTCTAAACTCTTCTGGTCTGTCAGTCTAGGCCTGGACCCTATTCTTAACAGCACCAGAAAGGTAATCCGTTCAAATGGATGATTTGACTATTTGGTATAACAGGAAGACTAGAGGATTGGGAGTCAAGTCTCCTGGGCTTTTATCTGTTCGGGAACACTGATCTTGTCATACATTTCTCTACCCCCATTTCCTCATTTGTGAAATGAAAAGGTGAATGCTAGGACCACTCGTCCCTGCTGGCTCTGATTAGAAGGGAAAAAAAGACACACTTTAATAAACCCAAGTGGCTAATAAATATGAAAAGAGATGCTGATATTCACTCATAGTCAGAAAAATGTAAATGCATTAAGATTGACAAAAAATCATTGCTGGCAAGGATGTATAGAACACCAGGAACTCAGACTATTAAGTGGGAGTGTAAATGGGTAGAACCACTTTGCAGGAAAACAATTTGGCAGTATCCGTAAAGACTGAAAATGTACACGTTCCAGCTTAGCAATTCCACCCACAAATGCATGCCCTAAATAACACATATACACAAAGAAACATACACAAATATATTCACAGTAGCATCATTTTTAGTAGGAACAAGCTAGAAACAGCCTAAATATCAGCAAGAGATTAAAGAAATGTTGTATATTCATAAAATGAAAAACTATATAGCTGTTGAAATGAATGAAATGGTACAATATATTTAGCAACAAGGACAAATCCCTAAACAAACCTGAGTGGAATAAAAACAAGCTGAGAAGGATACATGTGACACATCCTTTAGAAAATGTTTAATATATGCACAATCATATCATACATTGTTTAGTAACACTTTTTTTTTTTTTTTTTAAGACAGAGTATCACTCTGTCACTCAGACTCAGGCTAAAGTACAAAGGTACAATCTCAGCTCACTGCAACCTCTGCCTCCCAGATTCAAGTGATTTTCCTGCCTCAGCCTCCCAAGTAGCTGGGATTACAGATGCCCACCTACATACCCAGCTAATTTTTGTGTTTTTAGTAAGGCAGGATTTCACCATGTTGGCCAGGCTGGTCTCGAACTCCTGACCTCAGGTAATCCACCTGCCTCAGCCTCCCAAAGTGTAGGGATTATAGGCATGAGCCACTGCACCTGGCCAACATATTCATTTTTAATAAAAGTACAAAGATATACATGGATGCTAAGTGCCAACTTCAACACAGCAGTCACCTCTAGGGGAAGGGAGGGAAATGTGACCAGGGAAAGGGCTTAACTCAATTTACAATATTTTAATAGCTTAAAGTAGGTGGGGGAAACACAGATAATTATGTTATTTTTTTAAGGCTCTTTGTATCTGGAAAATGTAACAGCAACAACAAAAACAAGGACAGGAGGAAGGGGAGAAAATCAGGTTGTTTTTCTAAGTCAATTCTGTCAAAACAACAGAGCTTAATTATATACAAATATATACAAGGGACCCTGCCTTGGACTAGAAAGCAAGAGCCTTCTCTATAAAGAAGAAGACTACAACAGATGATGCCTAAGGTCTTTTCTAGATAGAAAACTCCACTTTCCTACTCTACCTGCCTCCCCATCTCAACTGGGGGTGTGGCACTGGCAACAGAGGGACTAAGACAGGGTTTTCCCCACCGAGATCACGTTGAATCCAAGTTGAGGTTTTAAAACTTGCATTTACTTACTTCCCTCTAAAATCTTGTTTTTATTTTCTTGCTCACACTTGATATATGTATCCATTTGTTTGGGCTGCCCTAACCAACTTCTACAAACTGGGTGACTTAAACAACAGAAATGTACTCTCTTCAGATTTCTGGAGGCCAGAAGTCCAAGATCAAGGTGCCAGCAGAGCTGGTTTCTCTGAGGCCTCTCTCCTTGGCTTATAGAAGGTCATCTTCTCCTCTCTGTGTGTGCTACAGCCAAATTTCCTCTTTTTACAAGGATACCACTCATACTGGATTAGGGCCTATCCTTATAATCCCACTTTCACTTAATTACCTCTGTAAAGACCTTATCTCCAAATATGGCCACATTCTAAGGTACTGGTGATTAAAACTTCAACACACCAAATTTGATGGGGACTGAGCTTCAGCCCCTAACAATAGGATGGCCCAAAAAATCTTCCAATTGACACATTTGTGAAGGTTTGTGAAGAGAGATAGTAAAGTTATTCTAATTCTGTAACTATTTGCTTCTTGACACTAAAATGTTAACCTTTTTGTAATTAACATAGGCATGATAAGTATATAGAGCTGCTTAAAATGAATTAATTGATTAAATTTAGCTATATATACTATACAAGCAAGATTAACTCTTTCTGATGTTGAAATTAAATAGTTGTCTCTCCCCACACCTCCACCAAAGATGGAGTCTTGCTCTGTCACCCACGCTGGAGTGCAGTGGCATGATTTCAGCTCACTGCAACTTCCGCTTCCTGGGTTCAAGCAATTCTTCTGCCTTAGCCGCTCAAATAGCTGAGATTACAGACACCCACCACCATGCTCAGCTAATTTTTTTGTATTCTCAATAGAGACGGGGTTTCACTACGTTAGCCAGGGTGATCTCAAACTCCTGACCTCATGATCTGCCCGCCTCGGTCTCCCAAAGTGCTAGGATTACAGACGTGAGCCTCCATGCCCAGCCGTTGTCTTTATTTTAATGGAAATCATTCATTTTCTAGAAATAATTGGTTTGGAAAAACAACACACAACTGGTTTCAAGGACCAACATCTGGTGCCAAAAATGACACACATATGATTTCCCCAGGATATAATTTCAATGGTGTCTGCTAATGGAGACATGTCACAGTTTCAGAGTTTGTCTACAGCAACACATGCAGCATTGTGCGATGCACAGTTGGCCAGCCTGTCCCACTTCCAGCATAGTGCTCACTTAATTTAGCCCAGTGAGTGACAAATTGAACTCTGTTGGCTTGGCCCACGAAAGTCTCAATGTCTGCTAACCCACAAAGAGCCTCCTTTCTTGAGCCTGTAAGTCATGGGAATGGGAGCCAGGTCTCATTAGGGCAAAACCATGAAAGGACACTGGGAATCATGGAAACTGGCCATTTCAGACCAGTCAATATGCCAAAAGCCTAAAATGCCCCAGTGTGAGCAGCTGAAGGACACTCTTCCTCCAAGCCACCGACACGTCTATTTTTAACTTGAGGAAATTGTGGTTTTGGCCAAGTCATACCAACAAAGGCAAGTGAGTACTTCATCAAAGCAAATAACAGGTATTTATTAGGTTCAACTTCATTTGAAAAAATAAAGGAGCCAAAGGAAACAGAGAACATCAAACACTCATGTCAGATTATGACCCCACAAAATTGTACTTGAATAAGGTAGTCACTAGCAGACAAATACAAGTCCAGCCTACCAAGATCTTCCACGTGACTCTAAAGGTACCATAATACTCTTGAAAGACAAAGTTTTCAAAATTGACTTTGATCACCTATTCCTCAAGTGAAATCTAAACTGTCACCTGTTCCTCAAATAATGGACACTGAATCTACACAAATGCTGTTTCTAATGTGATTAACAGGAAACAGCAGAGAGTTCATGCTGTTTACTTTAATAAAGGATAGATCCTGGGCCAGGCACCATGGCTCACACCTCTAATCCCAGCACTTTAGGAGGCCAAGGTGGGGAGATTACCTGAGGTCAGGAGTTTGAGATCAGCCTGCCCAACATGGTGAAACCCCATCTCTACTAAAAATACAAAATAGCTGGGCGTGGTGGCACACACCTGGAGATTGAAACATGAAAATCGCTTGAACCTGAGAGGTGGAGGTTGCACTGAGACAAGATCGTGCCACTGCACTCCAGCCTGGGTGACAGAGTGAGACTCCATCTCAAAAAAAAAAAAAAAAAAGAACAGACTGCACCAATTTAAATGTGGGGGTCTCCTGGGAAACAAGGTGTTAATCCCTGGGAATTCTCCTGTTGACACTTTAAGTTCTTGTTATTAGTAAGTGGAAGAAGTAGTGATTATATCCATTTTTAAAAATGAATAATGCTTTAAATCTGTGACAACTAAAATTACTCTTACAGAGTAGGTCGGAAAAACCTTCAGTAATTAATTTGCTTTTTTAAACTTATCACACTTTGCAGAATTACCCAAGACCATAATTTTTATTTACATTTTTACCCAAGTAGTACAAATGTATAGTTAACATTAAGTTTTTCTATCATATATGAAAATGAAAACCTTTTAAATATTTCAAAATTTCACATATGCAAACACAAAAAATCGAGGCAGAATTTTCAAACTGTCCATACCAGAATCTATCACTCTACTGTACCAGAAAACCTCAAGTACTTCCTTTTTTCCCCACTATGCTTTAGGTGCCAGCTAATTTGACTTTAATTTCAAAGTAACTTTACTAAGTCTCCTCGATGTCTACAGTAAAACATGTGTCAAGTCAATATGCTTAAATCACCAGAATTTCAAACTGGAAAGTCTAGGTTCACTGGATTTGCCAGAGAGCACTTAGAAAAATATTTTACAGGAACAGTAAAAATCAAAATGATAAGCAAAGCATTTATAGTTTTAAAAATTTTTTTGGAAAACTAAAATACATACCAATTTTTTTTTTATTCTGGGGTTCCTTTAGAAAAATTTAAGTGTTGATTTACAGAATATTAACAACTGCAGGAGAGAAATACATCAGGCAAAGAGATAATTCTTTAAAACAGTTGCCAACTAAAAATCAGATCAAAAATGAAAACGCTGCCTCTCTGAAATTATTAATGACAGCCATTATTCCATCCTGTTCTCTGACTATCCCTTCCTTTCTTCCCTCCTACTATCTCTCCAGCACAATTCCTTGATCCCATTGGACCTACGAGTCATTGACCCATCCCCTTTCACCATCATTCACTATTTTCTTGCCCTCAAATTTCTTCACCAGCTTAGTTCCATAATCCATTACCATAATCATGTCCTTGCACACAACTTCACCTCCTTAGCCTTTCTTCTCATTCCATCTGCTTCACCTGTCTAAACACCAAAACTAGCCAAACCCAATCCTTACCTCCTCCATAGCTATACAAGTGCTTTTGAACATGGCTAGAAAAACACACTCACTGGACTGACAGGTCCCATTTTCAACTCACGGTCAGTAACGTAAAGCAGCAGAGCCCTCACTGCAGTCAGGCAATCCTAACACACTTCCACACCATCCATCTTCCACTTTCCCAGAAAACTATTTCATACCTCACCCTCTTGTTCCAACCCTCCAACAGGGCCTCCTTCCTCGTCACTCTTAGCTGATGATAGAGCCAAAACTCTCACCACTGCCTCTATTTACCTGCCTGTAGCTGGGCCCAAGGACAGTATTCCGCCTTCCCTCTTATTACTATGGATGGCATATCTGTTTCCTTGTCTAAGGCCAACCTCCCAACTTTGTGCACTAGGCCTCATCCATTGTTATTCATTCAAGGGCAGACCTCCAGCAATTCTACCCCATTCTTCTACATCATTAATATCCTTACTTCACTTAAGCAAACACTAGCATATATTAGAGCAAATAAACTTGCTGTTTTCCATCTTTAAAGAATAACGCTTGACCCTTGTTTCCCTTCTATAGCTTCTATTCTACTTCACTGTTCCGCATTACAGTAAAAAAAAAAAGTTGTCTCTACTTATCTCCAACTTTTTCTATTATCCCTTAAGCTAATTCCAGTCCATCTGTCACCACCACTGTTCCACCAATCTGCTCTTGTCAATGTCACCAATGACCTTCATGCCGCTAAATCCAGTGGTCAGTTCTCAATCCTCATCACACTGGACCTCCCAACAGCATCTGAGACAGAGGGTCATTTCCTCTATTCTTTTTTTTTTTTTTTTAAGACAGAGTCTCACTCTGTTGACCAGGCTGGATCTACTACAGGTGCACTCCACCATGTGCAGCTAATTTTTGCATTTTTTGGTAGAGACAGGGTTTCACCATTTTGTCTAGGCTGGTCTTAAACTCCTGAGCTCAAGCAATCCACCCACCTCGGCCTCCCAAAATGCTGTGAATACAGGTATGAGCCACCGCACCCAACCCATTTCCTTTATTTTTGAAACACTTTCATCTTTAGTCTCCAGAACTTCATCATCACTACCTCACAGGCTTTTGTTCAGTCTAGGCTGAGTCCTCTTCACATCCCAAACCTGTAAACACTGAACTGCTCCAGGGCTTAGTCCTTGAACCTCTTTGCAATTGATTCTTGCCCTCTGGGTAACTTCATCCAGTCTCATGGCTTTAGATACCAACTACATGCTGATGCTTCTCCAATGCATGTTTCCAGCCCAGATCTCTCCCTTAAACTTCCAGCTTTTATAGACTCCTCTGCCTCTTCTACATCCCTACTTAAATACCTAGTATGTCCAACACTCAACCTCTGATCCTCCCCTCTAAACTTGCTCCTTCTACAATCCTCCTCACCTCAATATATACCAAAACAACTCCACCCTTCTAATGGCTCAGACAGAAAACTCTGGCATCATTCTCGACTCTCGTCTTCTCTCTCATCTCCCACAGCCAATCCATCATCAAATCCTGTTGTTTATATCTTTGAAAATATGAAATATATAAAAACCACATCTCACTACTCCACAACTAACACTATCCTATCTCAGCTGGATGAGCAAAAGCTTCCTACCTGATCTCTCCATACCCCACTGCCACTCTCAACAGACATCAGAGTGACCTCATAAGTCAGATTATATCACTCCTCGGAATCCTCCAGTGACTTTCCATCTCTCTGAGGCAAAAGCCAATCTTTGCATAAGGCCTTGCATGACGGTCCAGGTTACCTCATCTTCTACTACTTCTCCCCCAACTTGCTCCACCCTGGCTGCAATGGTCTTGCTGCTTCTTGAACAAGGAAGGTGGAGCCCACCCCGGAGCCTTTCCATACACTGTGTCCTCATCTTGGTTCACTATCAACCACATGCTACCACCTCGATTTCTTCAAGCCTTTGCTCAGATGTTACCTTCTGCATGAGGCCTCCCTAGCAACTCTGTTTATAATTGCAGTATTCCCTACTCCCTTTCCCTACTCGTCTCTACCGCCATCACCGATATTTCTCCACTGCGATATGGATAGTACTGATAAATGGTATGCTCTTGATTTCGAGTTTATTATCTGCCTTCTTCAATTAAAATGTAAGTTCAGGAGAGCCTCAACCACCGGCGCTCAAGCAAGTCTTCCACCTCAGCCTCCCAAGTAGCTGGGACTACAGGCATGCGCCACGAAGCCCGGCTAATTTTTTTATTTTTAGTAGAGGCAAGGTCTCACTATGTTGCTCCAGCTGGCCTCAAACTCCTGGGCTCAGGTGATCCTCTTACCCTAACCTCCCAAAGTGCTAGGATTACAGGCATGACCCACTGCACCCAGAGTAAAGTATTTCTGAAATGAATGAAAAGGATATAACCTTAACATAGTGTTTACCAGTAGGGAGGAAAAGATGTGAATGCATTGCTAAGGAATTCAAAAGGGATTTTAAATATATTTTAAATAATCTATATCTTAAAATGAAATATCTGAAGTAACTATTGCAAAAATTAATACTTGTTAAATCTAGGTAGTAAGTGCATGGATGACAATATATCTATAAATTTGAAACTATTTTACAGTTTTTTAAAAACTAGAATCGGTAACATTTCTTTGCCTTTATTACCAGAAATGTAGTTTATAAAATTTGTCAGATAATTCTGTTAAACATAAAAATGAATGTACATGAAATCCCAGCACTTTGGGAAGCCAAGGCAGGTGGATCACTTGGGGCCAGGAGTTCGAGACCAGCCTATTCAACATGGCGAAACCCCATTTCCACTAAAAATACAAAAATTAGCTGAGTGTGGTGGCGTGCCCTGTAATCCCAGCTACTTGGGAGGCTGAAGTGAGAGAATTGCCTGAACCTGGGAGATGAAGGTTACAGTGAGCCCGAGAGATGGAGGTTTCAGTGAGCTGAGATCATGCCACTGGACTCCAGCCAGGGCGACAAAGTGAGTGAAACTATGGAATACATAGTTTATACAGTAAATATATAAAAATCATTTTATAAATTCTATTTTTTCCTATGCCTACAATTCCAACTAAAAGATTACAGTAGCCAATGGAGTAGACATCATAAACATTAAAATAATGACTTGTCAGAGAAGAAAGCACATAAATTTGTTGAGGCAGCAAGCATTCAAAAGAATCAAGTAATTATTGCAAGAAAATACGCATATAAACCAATGTAGTTTTCATTGCATCTTGAATAGTTTTCTTTCAAATACAATTTTTAAATGCTTCAGATATATAATAAAACAGTAAAATATTTTTTCTAACATTGGACTCAATCAATATAACCTAAATTAAAATTTAAGTGAACCTTTCCATCCAATGCATCTGACTTCTATAGTGACTAACAAGGAGCCAAATGCAGTCCTCCAAGTGATACCACTTTAAATTTTCCTTATTCAAGCAAATTATCAAAACTATCTTCCAATTTGAGGCCCAGGAACTGCCAGCCCTGGTGCATACATTACAGACAGAGAACCAGAGACCACCTGAGAAGGAAAGGTCTTTGCATTTCTGCCAAAATGAAAGGCATCAGAGTTTTACTCCAATGAATCACTATCTAAAATTGCCTTGGGCCAGAAGGGCCTCTGATTACCTAATCTCTTGAAGCATAAGCAAGGTATTCAGGATTCTGATATTGTCACTTTTGTAGAACAAGAGCATTGAAAACATTCAGAAGATAAGGCATCACTTTGGCACTGAAGATCTCAAATGGAACCTGTCATCAGAATTCCTATTCAGGACTTGCAGTGGCAGGCCTCACCTACCTCGTGGAGAAAGATGACAGCCTTTAAAAGAAGGAAAGATAGCTGGCTGCAGGAAACATAAGGTCAGATTCCAAGTGCCCAGGGAACTCTACAGGGCCACTTTGGCTATAATGACATCTCTTTATTTGTAAAATGGAAATAATTATATTCATCATCTAATAAAGACCTCCAAAACCTTAAGAGAAAAGAAAGATGCAAAAATGCAAATGAATACAGCGTCATGAACCTGCGCAATTTCTCAATGCTTATGTTGCATCAGGAGGTGGGGAAAGGAAACTAACATTTGTGAATTGCAGGCTAGCATGACTCCTCAGTGCCTAGAACACAGTAAGGCACTCAACCAAATCCGATTTAATCCTCACAACAACCCTACTAGGTAATGTTATGAGTCCCATTTAATAGATAAAAAGGACTATGGAGAATCAAATAAACTGTCAAAGGAAAACATGCACCGAAACTACGAAAAAACTCCAGAAAGTAGTGGACCTAGCACTCAAACCCACATCAGTCTGATTCCAAAGCACACCCACTAATTCATCCATATGTTTAGTGATGTCCAACAGAAACACAGTATGAGCAACAAATGTCGTTTTTAATTTTCTAGTAGTCACATTAAAAAAGTAAAAAAGAGGCTGAGCATGCTGGCTCATGCCTATAATCCCAGCACTTTGAGAGGCTAAGGCAGGAGGACCACTTGAGGTAGGAGTTCGAGACGAGGCTGGGAAACATAGCAAGACTCTGACCCCACATAAAATAAAATTTTAAAAGTACCCAGGTGTGGAGGTACCATCCTGTAGTCCCAGCTACTGGGAAGACTAAAATGGGAGAATTACCTAAGCCCAAGAGTTCAAGGCTGCAGTGAAGTATGATCACGCCACTGCACTCCAGCTTGGGCAACAGAGTGAGATCCTGTTTCAAAAAAATTAAAAAGTTAAAAAGTAAATAAAATAAAAATAAGCTAGTGAAATTTATTTGGATAATATATTTTATATAACCAATGTACCTAAAATACTATCAATTCATTGTGCAATACATATAAAACTCTGAAAAATTTTACATTCTTTTTCTCATGCTAAATCTTTGAAATTTACACTTACAGAATACTTCAATTTAGACTAGTCACATTTAGTGCTCTAGGCACTTGTGGCTAATGGGCACTGGTACTGGGACAGCACAGGTCTCTACCACACTGACTCCCATAAGCAAAGAGACTATTCCTCAGAGTCCAAGATGGACAGATAATCCTCTGCCTCAGAGCTGGTGGAAAAGAGAAGCACATTTCTGGAAGCATCATGCACCTTCTTTCCTTGAGTCAAGTGTATTCCAGCTGAAAAGTTTCCTCCTTGGTGATGCCTTCCCTGGCACAAAGTCACTCACCACCACTACCTGTCACCCTCCTCCACAGGTCCTCTTCTATTTTCCTCTTGACACTTATCACTAAACTATTTTGTTCATTTATTTGTTCACTGTTCATTGATCATTTTCCCCAACTCCGTGGCCCACTAAACTTTTTTTCTTTCTTTTTATAGAGACAAGATCTTACTATGTTGCCTTGGCTGGTCTCAAATGCCTGGCCTGCAATTCTCCCATGTCGGCCCCTCAAAGTGTAAAACTTAAGCTCCATGACAGCAGAGCCTTTTCTGTATCTTTCATCACTCCCTTTCCAACACCTAGAACAGTGTCTGACACACAGAAGGTATTCAATAAATATTGGTTGCATTAATAAATTGCTATAGCAAAAAGAGTATAAATTCCCTCCCCCACAAACTAGGAAATGCATTTATCATAAACGTCACATGGAAATCAGTTTCCCAGACTAGCCCACCAAAGTCTACTTAACCTATAATGTAACAAAACCTAGGAGGAAGTAACAGAGCACATGACAATGGCAGCAGGTGGTTTAGCAGATTATTATTATTAGTAGTGTGCCCATTTTAAAGATGAGAGCCTCAGAGACAGTAAGTAACTCCAAACCTCCTCCAAGGCCCAGTGCACAATAATCACTTTCACCTTCCCACAGCCCCTGAAACATAGCAGGCCTTCAATATAAACAAATGAGTTGACTCTAAAGAGAAATTCCAGCTACACTATAGGTTAAATGATCATTTATGGGATATCCTGGGAATCTAACCAACAATTACAGCACTGCTGTAAAAATATGTTGCAATTGGTGTTCCCTGATTTCTTAATTTATATGAGGTCCCTCTGTTATATATGTCTGTGTTTAAAAAAAAAACAAACAAAAAAACTATTCTGGCCAGTCACAGTGGCTTAGGTCTGAAATCCCAGCACTCAGCACTCTGGGGGGATCACTTAAGCTCAGGAAATTGAGACCAGCCTGGAAAAGACAATGAGATCTCATCTCCACGAGAAATAAAAAATTAGCTTGGCATGGTGATGCATGCCTATAGTCCTCAGGAGGCTGAGGCACAAAGATTGCTTCAGCCCAGGAGTTCAAGGCTTAAATAAGGGAAAATTTATTGGAAATATTCTGAGGACCCCAGTTGTATCTCAGAAAGAACTCCAACCAGAAACCCAAATGCTACCAGAACTTTCACTCCATCTCCAGAATCCAAACCTCTGAGTAACAGAGTCACGTCCTCCCATCCCCTAACTGTGGCTTCCTCCACTCCTTCAGGACTTATGATTAGAGCTATGGCCCCTAACAGGACCAACACTTTCACACTGCTATTTAGACACCCAGAAATTCCTTAGTCTTCCAGCCTCTATCCCATTTCAAAAATCCATGGCCCTGGCTGGGCGCAGTGGCTCACACATATAATCCCAGCACTTTGGGAGACCAAGGCAGGTGGATCACTTGAGCTTAGGAGTTCAAGACCAGCCTGGGCAACATGGCAAAACCCTGCCTCTACAAAAAATACAAAGATTACCTGGGCATGGTGGTACATGCCTGTGGTCCCAGCTACTTGGGAGACTGAGGCAGAATTGCTTGAGCCTGGGAGGTGAAGGCTGCAGTGAGCCAAGATAGTGCCACTGCACTCCAGTCTGGGTGACAGAACGAGACCATGTTTCAAAAAAAAAAAAAGAAAGAAAATCCCTGGCCCAGCTTGACAGGTGCTCATCCTAGGACCCAGCCTTGGGTCAATGCAGTCCTTTACAGCTCCGCCTAAACGCTGCACTTCACGTTCATTATCTTCATCACACATGAAACTAACTACCTGTGTAAAGTTTACCGTTCTTTTTTTTTTTTT
>NW_016107997.1:690894-692183 GCF_001604975.1 Cebus imitator
CAACCTCCACCTCCTGGGTTCAAGCGATTCTCCCACCTCAGCCTCCTGAGTAGCTGGGACTACAAGGTGTGTGTCACCACACCCGGATAATTTTTGGTATTTTTAGGAGAGACGGGGTTTCACCACTTTAGGCAGGATGGTCTTAATCTCCTGACCTCATGATCTGCCCCACTCAGCCTTGCAAAGTGCTGGGATTACAGGTGTGAGCCCCTGTACCCAGCCAAGTTTACCTTTTTTTCCTGACAGTTTAAAAAAAAAAAGAAAATAAAGTATTCCTTTCATATTAAGGCATATGATTAAGGAAGGCAGAATACGTATTTCTCTTAGTCTCTACTGTTACCCCCCACCCACTGTCATCCCCTCCACTGTTATCCCCTAGATGTCCTTCAGAATATTTTGGTTAAGCAAATGAAACTATTTTAAAATGAAATTTTAAGGTGAAGCTATACAGTCAGTGTCATACTCCTCATTAAGAACTTTTTATACAGACTAATTCTTAATGGTAGATAAAACCTCCTCCCATTCATAGATAAGCACCTGGAGCAATTCAATAGGGAACTTAGGGTCACAGACCATAAAATCCTATAATACCTTGACCAAAACTACTTTGTCCAAATGGTTGCTGCACACACACTAGCTAGGTTCCCCACAGGAAGCAATGCCGCAGGTGGCAACTTAGCAGGAGACACTCTATCAAGAAAAGTGATAGGGCTCAGAAAAACAAATCTGCAAAGTGAACCCTCATGTAACAAAAGCAGCAAAAGAGCAGGAGGGAAGAGGACAGCATCGTGTTTACAGCCTAACAAAGGGCAAGACGCCCTGGGACTGCAGCAACACAAGCTTCCACCGACAAAGTGACCCAATTTAGCTGGCACAGGAAATTCAAATTCCGGTTAAGGTAGGCTCTTTACAAGGCATGTAAATTTGTGGCCCCTGCCTTTTAGAGGACATTCTAAATGTTGCACTTTAGTGGTGATATTAAATATTAATTCATTTACTGAAACCCAAAGTAAAATATCTCAATTCGTTAGTGAAGAAGTTGGGATATAATACTATAGAAAAACAAGGGTGGGCATGGTGCCTCATCCCTGTAATTCCAGCACTTTGGGAGGCCAAGGCAAGCTGATCACCTGAGGTTAGGGGTTCAAGACCAGCCTGGCCAACATGGTGAAACCCGTCTCTACCAAAAATACAAAAATTACCTGGGTGTGGTGGGATGCACCTGTAATCCCAGGTGCTCAGGAGGCTGAGGCAGAATTGCTTGGACCCAGGAGGTGGAGGTTGCAGTA
>NW_016107997.1:692973-709508 GCF_001604975.1 Cebus imitator
ACGGGGTTTCACCATGTTGGCCAGGATGGTCTCTATCTCTTGAACTTGTGATCCGCCCACCTTGGCCTCCCAAAGAGCTGGGATTACAGGTGTGAGCCACCGTGTCCAGCTAAAAGTAAGTATTTCTTAAATGTATAATGACTTCAAGTTTCTGTTTCATTCTGAAAGCTAAACTAGTGTGTATAAATATTGACAAAATCCCAACTCTCCTATGTACTAAGTAGGTGATATTGTGCAAGATATTTAGCATCCTTGAGATTTAGTTTCTTTATCCATAGAATGAGTATTATAATGTCAGCTGCACAGGGTTGTCATAAGGATTATATGAAAGGGAGGCGCTGAGATTGAGCAAGGAACAAATGAGATTCTGCTGTCTTGAAAAAGTGCACAGTCCATGAAGGAGACAAAGATATTGACAAATAGCTTCAACAGATGTGGTAAGAAAGAGGAATGTATAGGACAGAAGCAAATTTGAGCTGTTCTGAGATATAGGTAGAGAGTCAGCCAGGACAGAAGGCACAGAGACAGCAAAAAGGCATACCCTGCTCCAGAAATTCCAAGAATGTAGGATTACTAGAACAGAGAGTAGACAAGGAATGTCAAGAAAGGTTCTCGGGATAACTGGTTAGCCATATGCAGAAGATTTAAATTGGGCCCCTATATCTTTCACCACATACAAAAATCAACTTAAGGTGAATTAAAGACTTAATTGTAAAACTGAAAACTATAAAAACCCTAGAAGAAAAACTAGGAAAGACTTCATGATAAAGACTCCAAAACCAATTGCAACAAAACAAAAATTGACAAGTGGGACCTAATTAAACTAGGGAGCTTCTGCACAGCAAAAGAAATTATCAACAGAGTAAACAGGCAACCTACAGAATGGGAGAAAATATTTCCAAACTGTGCATCTGACAAAGGTCTAACATCCAGAATCTATAAGGAACTTAAATCAACAAGCAAAACAGATAACTCCATTAAAAAATGGGCAACAATCATGAATAGACACTTCTCAAAAGAAGACATATGCATGTCTAACAAGCATAGGAAAAAACGCTGAACATCACTGAGGAAAATATAAATCAAAACCACAATGAGACACAATCTCACACCAGTCAGGATGGCTATTACTAAAAAGTTAAAACATAGACGCTGGTGAGGTTATAGAGAAAAGGGAATGCTTTTACACTGCTGGTGGGAATGTAAATTAGTTCAACCCCTGTGGAAAGCAGTCTGGAAATTTCTCAAAAAACTTAGAATTACCATTCAACCCAACAATCCCATTACTGGGTTGTTCTACCATAAAGACATATGCATGTGTGTGTTCATCACAGCACTATTCACAATAGCAAAGACATGAAACCAACATAAATGCCCATTAACAGTGAACTGGATTAGAAAAATGTGGTACATATACACCACGGAATACTATGCAGCCTGAAGAACGAATGAAATCACACCATGTGCAGCAACATGGATGGACCTGGAAGGCCATTGTCCTAAGTGAATTAACACAGGAACAGAAAACCAATTACTGTGTGTTCCCACTTGTAAGTGGGAGCTAAACACTGAGTATATATGGACACAAAGAAGGGAACAATAGGCTGGGTACAGTGGCTCACGCCTGTAATCCCAGCACTTTGAAAGGCCAAGGTGGGTGGATCACCTAAGGTCAGGAGTTGAAGACCAGCTTGGCCAACATGGCAAAACCCCATCTCTATTAAAAATACAAAATTAGCCAGGCATAGTGATAGGCTCCTGAAATCCCAGCTACTCTGGAGGCTGAGGTAGGGAGAATTACTTGAACCTGGGAAATGGAGGTTGCAGTGAGCAGAGATTGAGCCACCACACTCCAGCCTGGGTGACAAAGTGAGACTCCATCTCTAAAAAAAAAAAGAAAGAAAAAATGACTAGTACTCCTTCAAAAAGGAAGAATAGGGAGAAAGAGCATTTGGGTGGTGCGGCAGGGCTGGTACCCAACAACTGTGGTAGAGAAGTGAAGGGAAGGTGAAAAGGGAGCGCAGTGATAGTTTCTTTCTCAAATGTGCCTACCTGATAATAGACGAAACGTGTTCAGAGTGGCTCTAGGATCAAAGCCCCAAAGTCGGCCATAACACCATGTGGCATTGATAGGGTCCAGGCTGATTCACCAACTGCATCAGCCAACAACCTCAGTGGAGAAACAGTGAGAGGAAACTCACTAGGCAGTGCCAGGAAAATGATGTGGCTGGACACTTCCTGACTGCCGTGGAAATCAGATAGGAGGGTTAGGGAAGAGGGTCAAAATAGAAAGGGACACTGGATTTGCATGGATGAGATGGGGGAAGAGGAGAAAGGAAAGTGAAGGAGGTGTCTGGGGTCCTCCAGGAAACAAAAAGTTCAGCACATTCCAACGTGAGCCACGGGGACACTTCAGATAGAACTTCAGACTGTTGAGTAATAGGATTCAACACTATAGAATGGGCTGGGCTCGGTGGCTCACCACTTGCAATCCCAACACTTTTAAAAGGCTGAGGTAGGAGGATCACTTGAGGCCAGTAGGTCCAGGCTGCAATGAGCCATGATTGTGACACTATACTCCAGCCTGGATGATACAGTGAGACCCTGTCTCAACAAACAAACACACACTATCAGAAAGGAGGGATGTAGGTCTTTATTAGCATGCATTCCCCGACCCCCTGCCATTCCTGGCTCCCTCCCAGGATTTGGAGTTGCTGGGCTCTGCCTGCTTAGCACTCACAACCCTGCTCAGGTCTCCAGGGGCAATCAAGTGGCTGCTTCCCCTTTTGTAAGTGAAAGGTCATGTCTCCATCTGCAAAGAAAGCCATTCCTCTCATCTATTTGCTTCTCTAGGAATGCGTATGCAATAAGAAATCCGAGGAGTGCTAGGAATGATAAATAATAATATGGAGGGAGAGCTGAAGAATAGGAAATAGGAGTGAAATCTAATTTAAACTGAGGAAATTACAAAAGAGAAACTATACCATGAATAAATACATAATATTAAAAACCTAAGGGAAAAAGATAAATAACTCTTGTTTGCAGAAGCTGTTCTTCAGCCTGGTGCTCCTCAGAACATATCAGACCACTATATCTAAAAATTGTCAGTTCAAGCTCCTTTTTTTTTTTTTTTTTTTAGAAAAAATTTCTCTCTTTTTCCCCGGTTTGTGTTCAGTGCACAATCGTGGCTCACTGCAACCTCCGCCTCCTGGGTTCCAGTGATTCTCCTGCCTCAGCCTCCAGACTAGCTGGGACTACAGGCACGCGCCACCACACCTGGCTAATTTTTATTTTTTAGAAGTGATGGGGTTTCACCACATTAGCCAGGCTGGTCTCTAACTCCTGACCTCATGATCTGCCTGCCTCAGTCTCCCAAAGTGCTGGGATTAAAGGCGTGAGTCACCACAACCGGCCCTAGGCTCCTTTTTCATTTCTTCCCCCACTTGAAGGTCAAATAAATAAATAAAGGGAGCCTTTTAAAGGCTTCCATAAGACCCACATAAATAAACTTTAAAATAAAGATTCTACTAATTTTTTTTTTTTTTTTTGAGGCAAAGTCTCACTCTGTCACCCAGGCTGGAGTACAGTGGCACGATCTCAGCTCACTGCAACCTCCGCCTCCTAGGTTCAAGCAATTCTCCTACCTCATCCTCCTGAGTAGCTAGGATTACAGGCACGTGCCACCAAGCCGGGCTAATTTTTGTTTTTTTAGTAGAGAGAGTGTTTCACCATGTTGGTCAGGCTGGTCTCGATCTCCTGACCTCGTGATCTGCTCGCCTCATGATTGGCCTCCCAAAGTGCTGGGATTACAGGCATGAGCCACACACCCGGCCTCTACTAATATTTTTTTAAGGATTCCCAGGAGAGTAACATCAAACAGGAAGGAAATAAGTGCAGCACACATCTCTCAACTGTCCCTTTCTCCTCTCACCATTCACTTGTAAAGTGCCTCCTGAAATCTGTTCTAGTCTCTGTCACCTGGAAAAGAATGCTTGTGGAGAAGAGATGTCAGGAAGCATGATTTATTCATACCAAGCGCCTGTGCTCCACCCTACACACTCACAATCACACATATAAAAGCAAACTGTGGAGTCACCTGGCAACCCACAGACATCTCAATCACACCACCTGCAGTTAAGACTATGCCCAAAATGGCTTAACCGGTAATCCAAGTCAAAATGTGTCTATTTTAATACTTAAAGCAGTTTTATATGCCATCCAATCACCTAAACTTTGATGAAGTTATATGACCTCATCAAAACTCACCTCCAAACTTCCAAGGAGAATTCAAATGGTAATAACCCCTGCATAAAACTTCCCAGAGTAACCAGACTATTCTCCATGTTAGCTCTCTACTCTGAATGATCATTCATTAAAAAAAAAAAAACTCCTCTTGTGGCAGATATTGAATATCATTTACTAGGAAAGGGCAGTGATAATTTATCTGTCTTTATAAATAACAACACATTTCCCGTCATCTCATCAGACATAGCTCAGTGCCCAAGGCCTTGTTCTGTCTTGGAGCTGCCTGGCACTGACCCCAACTGTAAGGATATTATTAACATCATTAATATCCTAAAAGGCAAGGAGTCAAAATAAATACAAATTTCACATTAAATATTATTTTAGAACATTATATTAAAATAGGTTTTAGAAACCTAGCTTAGTTTTTTTCACAGAACTACTAAGACATAATCTTAAATAACAAAACCCAGGTACAATATCTTTATTGAGTGTTCCTTCTATGTCCTCTTTTTTTTTTGAGACGGAGTTTTGATCTCAGCCCATTGTAACCTCTACCTCCCGGGTTCAAGTGATTCTCCTGCCTCAGCCTCCTGAGTAGCTGGGATTACAGGCACCTGCCACCACACCCAGCTAATTTTTGCATTTTTGGTAGAGATGGAGTTTTACCATGTTGGCTAGGCTGGTATCGAACTCCTGACCTCAGGTGATCCGCCCACCTCAGCCTCCCAAAGTGCTGGAACTACAGGCGTGAGCCACCATGCCCAGCCCCTTCTATGTCCTCTTGAGGAAAAATCATATAAGAATTTTTTTTTAGAAATGAAGAGAAGGTGAGAGGGAAGAAGAAAAGGAAGAAAGAAAGGGTGAAATAATAAGAAAAACCCTCAGCCAAATGTAGCTCATGACTTTTCAGCCCAATAATGTTCCACAGCTTTTAAACTATGTAGTATTATTTTTGTTATTTGTTATAGAGTTTCACTCATCATTTCGGGTGATCCACAGGCATGTGGATCTAATAATGCACTTACCAAAAACCTTGTTCCCCATACCTCACTATTGAATCAATTCATTTGTAGGTTCTTGTGGATTTCTAGTAAATACACACATACATTTTTTTGAGACAAGGTCTTATTCTGTCGCCCAGGCTGGAGTGCAGTGGCACAATTACAGGCTCACCATAGCCTAGACCTCCCAGGCTCAGGTGATCCTTCTGCCTCAGCCTCCAGAGTAGCTGGGACTACAGATATGCACCACCATGCCCAGCTAATTTTTTCTTTCTTTCTTTCTTTTTTTGGTAGAGATGAGGTTTTGCTATGTTGCCCAGGCTGGTCTCGAACTCCTGGGCTCAAGTGATTCACCTGCCTCAACATCCCAAAGTGTTGGGATTATAGGCATGAGCCACCATACCCAGCCTAGGAAACATATTTTTAAGCAATAACCAATTTTAAGAAAATTAACAATTAGTCTAGGGTGGCTATAGGTATTATTTACAAAAATCTAACAAATGAAAAAAATGTAAAGTGTTTTTCTATTCTAAATAGAGCCTATTTATGACATCAAGAAATTTAGGTAGGTGTAGGGCAGGGCAGGGCAGGGTAGGGTAGGGTAGGGTAGGGTAGGGTAGGGTAGGGTAGGGTGTGGTGCGGTGCAGTGCGGTGCGGTATGGTGTGGAGTGGATGGATGAATGGATTGTGCATTTGTTTGTGGGTTTGTTCCCAAAGCTCAATTTAATCAGTTAATTGACAGTTAATTTCTCACTGTTTTCATTAAAGAGAAAGAACCTCTTTTGAGAGCCTTTATTCTTTACAAAAGTGAGTAATTGTGCACAGCCACTAATATATTTTTCTGGCCATTACTCAACTTGCTGCTTAGCTAATAAACTGTAAAAGCCATTTTCATCCTGGAAATATTTCAGGGCAGAAGACCCACTCTAATAATAAACAACAGAATAAAGACAACTTTCCTGTTTCAAATAAAGATTTGGTCCTATTTGCTTTTGGTCTGTGTCTTGTTATACTTCTGTAGTTAATTACAATAAAGAAAAAATCATTTTGATCTTACAACTACCTCTAGCGTCTCTCTCTGGCTCCAAGTGTAGAATGGAGTGGAGAGTCTGTGTGAGCGTGCTTCCCCCTTCTCTCTCTAATTCTGCAGATCTGTCTCTTTTTCACCTATATTTTCTCTTTTTATATCTTTATCTGTGTCTTTCTCTGACTTGCTTATTCTTCCTGTTTCTATTTTCTACTCGTTCAATTCCCCAACCTTTCTGCTGTACTTTTTCTCCTGATGGGCCCTTCTTATGGAAACAGCTATACATTTACAAAACTTTTTTTAATTTACTAAGCAGAATTTGATGTCCTCTGTTCTTGGGAGCACTGAGTAAAAGCTCTTTGTTTTTGCCAAATCTTAAACACATTTTCCATAAGCGACATCTAGTCCCAGCTCTATAACTGAAATTCTTGACTCCTTTTCTCCAAATCCCATCCTTTCTTCAAAGTTCACCATCATTTACCCAACTGCATGAGCCAGAAACTTAGAAGTCATCTTTGAGTTCTGTTTCGCTTATGTCCATTTCAAATCCATTGGCAGGCCTGTAGGCTATCTACCCAACACATATCCCGAATCTATCCACTTCACTCCATCTACCCTGCCATCTGCCTCATTAAAGGCACCAGAACCTTTTCTGCAGTCACTTCATACTTCCTGACATCCCTTCTGCAGTCACCTTCTTAGTACCACTGCTTCCACTGTTGCCTCCCTTCCGCAGTAGCCAGAATAAAATTTGAAAACATAAACTCCTGGTCCTCCTCAACTTAAAGGCCTCCCATGGCTTACAACTACAATTAGCATCTAATCCAAACTCCTATACAATCTGGTCCCCACTCATCTTTCGGATCTCATCTTTTTGTTCCACAAACACGTCAAGCTCCTTTCTGCTTTCGGCCCTGGGCACTATCCAGAATGCCCAAATCACTGTGTGGTTGGTTTCTTATGATCATTTAGGTGTCGGCTTAAATATCACCTCTTCACAGCAGCCTACATTAACTTACAATCTAAGGCAGTCTCCAGAGGCAACTCTATAATGCACCCTTTACTAAGGTTCTGCAGAGCCACTGACAAATATTTCTTGTTAAATAAACTTTTCTATTGCTTCTTTCTCCAAAAGAATGTAAGCACCTTGAAAGCAGAAACCCAGCCTCTCTCTCTCTCTTTTTTTTTTTTTTTTTTTTTTTTTTTTTTTTTTTTTTTTTTTTTTTTTTTAAAAAAAATTTTTTTTTTTTTTTTTTTTTTTTTATTATATACAAAAATATATATATTTTTTTTTTTTTTTTTTTTTTTTTAGATTTTTTTTTTTTTTTTTTTTTTTGTTTTTTTTTTTTTTTTTTTTTTTTTTTTTTTTTTTTTTTTGAGGCAGTCTGGCTCTGTCACTCAGGCTGCAGTGCAATGGCACAATCTCGGCTGACTACAATCTTCGCCTACCTGGTTCAAGCAATTCTCCTGCCTCAGCCTCCCAAGTAGCGGGGATTACAGGTGCAGGCCACTACATCTGGCTAATTTTTGTATTTTTAGTAGAGATGAAGTTTTGCCATATTGGCCAGGCTGATCTTGAACTCCTAATCTCAAGCAATCCACCCACCTCAGCCTCCCAAAGTGTCAGCATTATAGGCATGAGCTACCACGCCAGACCAATCTGGCTTATTTTATGTATTACCCTATACCCAATAACTAGAGAGGTTCTGGGAACTTATAAGCTCTCAATAAACGTTTGATAAAATGAATGGATGAATGAAAATCCCACAGTCTTCCTTACCAATCTACCCTACAATGATAATTTTGCTTTACAAATGTGCATCAATTTTACTTTTAATGTCTTACAACATCTCTTACACAGCATATAGCTGCTTTAAATATTATCTAACATTTCATGACATCACCACCAACCACAAATATTAAATATGTACCTCCTAGAGTTGAATGAATAAGGGCAGACAACACACACACACAGAAATGCCTTTATCAAAAATGTATTAGCCCATTTACCTGAGTGCTCTACCTCAATGGGATCCTTGTATTTCTGGGTGTCATATCGTACAGCTGCCCAGATGGTTAAAAATAAAACTACTTGTGATAGGCTCTCCATAGAACATCCAGGTGGGTCTTAGGCAAAGTAGTACTACATGCAAATTGTTGTTGATATGAAATAATCTGAATAAAAGACAGGGCCAGGAGCAGGCGCTCATGCCTGTAATCCCAACACTTTGGGTGGCCAAGGTAGGAGGACTGCTTGAGGCCAGGAGTTCAAGACCAGCCTGAGCAACATAGTGAGACCCCATTGCTATAAAAAAAAATTTACTAATAAATAAACAAAAGACAGTCATACAGGTATTTCATTTAATCTAAGGTACAACTGGAGTAAAAGAGAAAGTAAGTAGATAGATCTGATGTAGCTTGAGAAATGATACCATTTAGAATTTTGTTTTTAGGGAGAAAGGCATTGCTTCTCTAAACGTATCAGTTGGTTTTGTTAATAAGGGTCTGGTGTCCTGTTTGCTGGTCACTAAAGGGTGGGTGTCTCTAAAAGTAATGAATATTTTAGATCTCCTAACCTTCCTTTGCCACTGAAACAATCTGTTGAAGGAAGAGGGGCCTTTATTTTGTAACTCTATCTTCTAGAAAGCTGACCTTCCTAATGAGTTGGCAAGCTATCACCATTTACCACAGCACATACAATATTCAAGTTCAAAGTAGGTTCCATAAAAGTGGGAGCCACTCTTCAGTTTATAATCAGAGCCTATCTGATAAACAAAACAAGAATTCTTAATTGCCCATGCAGTAGCATATGCAGGTACTATAACAGCACCACAGAAAAAGTAAAAATTATGTAGCACTTCCTGGCACACGGGACATCTGATCTTTGGACTTGCGTCATAAAACACCCTTAAAAGAAGTAAAAATCTGGTGCAATTTAATATCTGATCGTGTGTACTTTGTTGCTTATACAGAATATAAAATGGCTTATGGACATCAAATTTAGAATTGTTTAAATCATCTCTGGAAAAAATACCATTTTATGGGCCAGAGCACATGATCGTCTTTCCAGAGGTAAGCAAACACTACCATTTTGAGATAACCCCTTACAGTTCAGTTTTTTGTTGTTGGGTTTTTTCTTCACCACCATTTCCTTTTTAAAAACTTTATTTATTTTCATTTGTATATTTATTTTTAGAGACAGGCTCTCACTGCTACTCAGGCTGGACTTGAACTCCTGGCCTCAAGCAATCCTTCCACCTCAGTCTCCCAAGTAGCTGGGATTATGGGCATGAGCCACCATATCTGCCACCACCATTTTTTTAACATCGTTCTGAAAGGTATTCTAATATATTAAATGCTCAGATAATAACCCAAATTGTAAGCCATTAGAAAGCAGTATTTCTATGTTGCAATCTTCCTTATCCTGTCACATATATCCCCCCTGGAGCCATTCTTCTAGTGCTCATGTTCTTATCATTCAAATTATTAAACTGGTCCAGTGGTAAATCTACACATGCCTTCTGTTGTTGGGAAAAACGACAAATCTGCTACTGCATGGATTTCATTGAGGTTTCTTACAATTTTAAAGATGAAAAAGATTAAAAGAAAAAAATTACTATGCAGGCACAGTGGCTTATGCCTGTAATCCCAGCACTTTGGCACTTTGGGAAGCTGAGGCTGAGTGGATCACTTGAGGTCAGAAATTCAAGACCAGCTTGGATAACATGGTGAAACCCCTTCTCTACTAAAATCCAAGGTGAGACGGGCATGATGGTGCATGCCTGTAGTCCCACCTACCCAGGAAGCTGAGGCATAAGAACGGTTTGAGCCTGGGAGGCAGGGTTTACAGTGAGCCAAGATTACGCCACTGCACTTCAGTCTGGGTGACAGAACAAAACTCCATTTCAAAAAAAGGAGAAAAAATTACTAGGAAGATGTTAGAAATAAGTTTGGTTTTGACCCTGATAAAATAAACATCCCTTGGAGGGAAAAATTACAGAATGATGATTCAAACATGAAGCAATTAAAATTTTTTTGAAATCTTCCTTCCAGAAATAAAACCAGAAAGGAGACATCTTTACATATATACCTTTAGAGTCAGTCATAACCTTTGGTATGCACGGTGAAATGAAAAGCCTATTTGACCTCACTCTAAAGTGTTTGGGGAAAACCTCCAGAGCCAAGTGTCTGGGACAACAGGGTGCCTTTAAATGGCCACCCTGCCCTGGCAGGACATGCTGGACTCCACATAAAAGACACCTTCCGCCACCAGCCAAGTGTCTGCAGACTTCGTCTCAGCATTTCTTGCTCTGTTCTCTGGACCTGCAGTGCCCTCTGAGAGCTCCATTTGTGGATTATTCCCTTATAACTTTGGCCTGATAAATAATCCAGCCTCTCCCAGATTCCTCCCAGCCACCTTTCTGTGTGGACTTCTTGGTTGAGCACTTCTTGGTGCCTTTGTGTACTCCTTTCTCACTCCACTAATTGCCTCCAGGGTGAACTCTCTCTGCTCAACTAGGCTAAGAGACACCCTTTCTCCATATATTTCAGCCAAGGGTAACCCCCACCAGGCCTATCCTGTTCTCCCAGATGAGATCTGGTCAATGGAGACTCAAGGGAAAATGGAAACTTGGAGTCCGTTATGAACAAAAGGTCCAGGTGCAGTGGCTCACACCTATACTTCTAGCACTTTGGGAGGCCAAGGCAGGAGGATTGCTTGACTTTAGGAGTTCAAGTTCAGCCTGAGCAACATAGTGAGACACTATCTCTGCTAAAAATAAAAAACAATTAGCCAGGCATGGTGGTGCATGCCTATAGTGCCACCTATTCAGGAGGCTGAGGCAAGAGGACTGTTTGAGCCCAAGAGATTGAGGCTGCAGTGACCTATGATCACACCACTGCTCTCTAGCCTGGGTGACAGAGTGGGACTATGTCTCAAAAAGAAAGGAAAAAAGGGACCAAGTGGTATCCTCTTCTGTACCTTTTCCTAAAAACCTAATAACAATTTAGTAAATCAGTCAATACATGTGTTTTAATCTAGATGTGAAATTAAGTACAAACATAAGCAATAAAAATAAATTAACTCACTTTAGCTGGGTGTGGTGGCTCACACCTGTACTCCCAGCACTTTGGGAGGCCAAGGTGGGCGGATCACAAGGTCAGGGCTTCAAGACCAGCTGGGCCAACATAGTGAAACCCCATCACTACTAAAAACACAAAATATTAGCTGAGCGTGGTGGCAGGCACCTGTAATCCCAGCTACTCGGCAGGCTGAGGCAGGAGAATTGCTTGAACCCGGAAGGTGGAGGTTGCAGCAACCCAGGCGACAGTGCGAGACTCCAACGCAAAAAAAAAGAAAGAGAAAAAACTCACTTTAATGTCCTGATTCAACAGTCACAGGCTCCTATTTCACGTTATTAAATAATGAAACTAATAAAACAACAACATTAAAGGCAATTCTTTTTTTTTTCTTTTGAAATAGAGTCTTGCCCTGTTGCCCAGGCTAGAGCACAGTGGTGCAGTCTCAGCCCACTGCAACCTCCTCCTCCTGGGTTCAAGCGATTCTCCTGCCTCAGACCCCTGAGTAGCTGGGATTACAGGCACCTGCTACTGCACCCGCCTAATTTTTGTATTTTTAGTAGAGATGGGGTTTCACCATCTTGGCCAGGTTGGTCTCGAACTACTGACCTCATGATCCACCGTCCTCAGCCTCCCAAAGTGCTGAGATTACAAGCATGAGCCACCGTGCCCAGAAGGAAATTCTTAAAAAGAAAAAAATGTATCCACAATTCTACAACCATAAAACACCAATGTACCACATGAATATGTACAATTATTATCTGTCAATTAAAAATATATAATTATTTTTTAAAACATCAACTATTGATTTGGGGGTACTCCTTTTCAGTCTTTTATCATATACATATTAATTGTGAGACAAGATCTTTGTATAATTTGGTGCCTTTATGTACTCCTTTTCCACTTTTTATCAGGCAAATTCCTGCACTCCTTTTAAAATCCAGTTCAAATATGATGCCTTCCCCAAATACCTGCAGGCAGAGCAGCTGCTGAGCTCTTAAGGTCTCACAGTATTCTCTGTTGATAACTCTATTGCAGTAGTAACCTTTTTGTGGTAGAATTGATCTATGTTCATGACTATTCTCTAACAAATTTTACACTCCATGGGGGTAAAAATCTTTCTTTATTCACCTTTATATCCCCAGGACCTGACATATTAGCTGTTGAGTCTATCTGCAAAGAAGGAATGAAACAATTATGATCAAGGTGCACATAAAATCTGGATTCTGGGCTGGGTGCAGTGGCTCATGCCTGTAATCCCAGCACTCTGGGAGGCCGAGGCAGGCAAATCACAAGGTCAAGGGTTTCAGACCAGCCTGGACGATATGGTGAAACCCCATTTCTACTAAAAATACAAGACTTAGCCTAGCATGGTGGCATACGCCTGTAGTCCCAGCTACTGGGAGGCTGAGGCAGGAAAATTGCTTGAACCCGGGGGGCAGAGGTTGCAGTGAGCTGAGATCACACCAATGCACTCCAGCCTGGGTGACAGAGCAATACTCCATCACACACACACACACAAAAACCCACTGGATTCAGCTTTAAGTTCATGTTATATCAAAAACATTGTCTACTACCCATCTCCACCAACTTCTAGAAGGAAGAAGAAATTGGTTTGCATCACAGTCTCCAATAAGAGATTACTAGGAAACTATGCAAGACTTGGACTTACATGAAGCTTTTGGTAGGCAGCATTAAATCCTTTGGTAACAAGTCAAAGTCAAGTTGTGAGCCAATTACACACACACACACACACACACACACACACACCCCTACATAATGATATGGTTTGGCTGTGTCTCCACCCAAATCTCATCTTGAATTGTAATCCCCATAATGTCCACATGCCATGGGAGGGACCCATGGTAGGTAAATGAATCATGGGGGCAGTTCCCCCATGCTTTTCTTGCAATAATGAGTGAGTTCTCATGAGATCTGAGGGTTTTACAAGCATCTGGCACTTATAATGTGCTGGCATTCATTCTCTCTCCCGCCATGACTGTAAGTTTCCTGAGACCTCTCCTGCCATGCAGAACTGAGTCAATTAAACCTCTTTTCTTTATTAATCACACAGTCTAGGGTAAGCACATTTATAGCAGTATGAGAATTAATTAATATCACATTGCCCAAATGTGAAAAGGCCTACAGCACAAGGCAGGGAGCAGATCCCACTAGCATGCTCTTATACTCAGAGAAAAAACCATGTCTAATAGGACAAGTAATTCGGATGAATTAAGAAGCATCATGTAGAGTTGAGAAATAACTGAATTTAGGTGTTTTTAAAAAACCTACATTCAAGATATTAGCTATATGATATTATTTGTCCATCAACAAAACATTTGTGCACTCTGCTGGGTGCTGGAAATTCAGCAACGAAAGATAGAGGCCCCCTCACAAAGCTGCCAGTCTGACAGAGGAAACACAATAAACAGGCAATCACAGTGCAGTATGGCTGGCACTCCGGTGGGGAAATACCAAGTGCTAAGAAAGCACACTGGAGGGCCAGAGAAGCCTCCTGGAGGAAGCTAAGTCCTGAAAGAATTTAGCAAAGGAAAAATGGTGGCATGCAGGGGTAGGGAACTGTCTTTCTAGGCAGAGGGAACGACATGCATAAAGGCCCAGCAGCATGTATAGAATAGGAATCCTGTCTAATCACCTTACAGAGCAATTCTGGGATTCGAATTGGATGTTGACTGGAAGGGTAAACTCCTTTGCAAATGGTACTTATTCATAAGACTTTAACATTGAAAACCAGTTTTGCAAGTCTTCAATAATTCAGAGAATCAGAAAGTAGACCTGAAGTAAAAAGAACGTAAGGCAGTTACTCTACTTCAGTGCTTCTCAGTGTTTTTCCCATATCGCCCCTGTATTAGTTTACAAGGGCTGCCATAACAAAGTGCCACAGACTGGGTGGCTTCAACAAAAGAAATGTATTGTCTGAGTTCTGGAGGTCCCAGTCTGAGATCAAGGTGCCAGGCAGGGTTGCTTTCATCTGAGGCCTTTCTGCTAGGCGTGGCTCCCTTTACCTCCATGTGGTCTATCATTCTGTGTGTGTCTGTGTCCAAATTTCCTCTTATAAGGAAACCAGTTATATTGGATTAAGGTCTGCCCATATGACCTCATTTTATTTTAATGACCTCTTTAAAAGCCCTGTCTCCAAATACAGTCACATTCTGAGGTACTTGGGGTTAGGATTTCATTAGAGGAAACATTCCCTCTAACAAAGGAAGCTTTTTGACAAAACTTGCGCCAAGAAGGCTGATTAGGAGCAGCTCAGGATTGCAGCTCCCAGCTAAAGTGTGGAGGGTGAGTGGAAGCCGCATTTCCAGATGGATTTTTATTGCCCACAGACCAGTAGAATCCCAGATGGAGGAGCCCAACAGTCGCCAGCACGGCTGCTTTCACCAGCGCGGCTGCTTTCGCCAGCGTGGCAGTTCTCCATGCAAAATACATGGCTCCGGGCAATGTGTTAGCTGGTGATTGGAGCTCCGGGGATACAGAGTCACCCACTCAACTGATAAAAAAAAAAAAAAAGGGACTGAAACAGGGAGCCAGGCCAGGAGATTCCTGGGAAAAAAGCGCCACGAATCTCAGCGTGGCTGTTGCAGCTGGCGCAGTGGGTCGCTGCACGGGAAATCACATAGATCTTGGTGCCTTTTCAACAGGTGAATGGAACACCTGGGACACAGAGTCACCCATTCAACTGATAAAAAAAAAAAAAAAGGGACTGAAACAGGGAGCCAGGCCAGGAGATTCCTGGGAAAAAAGCGCCACGAATCTCAGCGTGGCTGTTGCAGCTGGCGCAGTGGGTCGCTGCACGGGAAATCACATAGATCTTGGTGTCTTTTCAACAGGTGAATGGAACACCTGGGACACAGAGTCACCCATTCAACTCAAAAAAAAAAAAAGGGCTCTGAGGCAGGGAGCCAGGTGATCAGGGTTGGCTGGTCCCACCCCCACAAAAAAGCAACAATCTGAAACACTCTGGATTGAGAGTTTCACAGCAAGCACAGCTTAACCCAGGATGGTCGAGCTCTGTGGGGGAGGGGAGTCCGCCATTACCAAGGAAGTCCACCACTATGGAGGTAGTCCGCCATTGCTGAGGCAGCCCGCCATTGCCTACGCAGCCTGCCATTACAAAGAGAGTCCACCATTATAGAGGTGGGCCGCCATTGCCGAGGCAGTTCTAACTATACCCGTATAAACAGGACTGCAGGGAAGTTCACAAGGCAGCTGGGAAGAGCCCACAGCTGCTCAGCAAAGCCTCTGCAGGCAGACAGTGACTAGGCTGCCTCCTTGCTGGGCAGGGCAGCCCTGATAAAAAGGCAGCAGCACAACAGAAACTCATAAATAAAGCCCTAAATCCCTGGGACAGAGCACCTGGGGAAAAAAAGGGGGGTTTATGAGTGCTGCTGGAGCAGACTTAAACGTACCTGCCCAGCAGCTCTGAATGAACAACGGAGCTCACAGCTCAGAACGTGAGCTCCTATAAAGGACAGACTGTCTCCTCAAGCAGCTCCCTGACCCCCATATATCCAAAGAGTCACCTCATAAAGGAGAGCTCAGACTGACATCTCACAGGTATCATTCTGGGACAAAGATAGCAGAAGAAGAAACTGGCAGCAACTCTTACTGTTCTGCAGCAGCTGCAGGTGATCTCCAGGCAAGCAGGGCCTGGAGTGGACCCCAGTAGTCCTACAGCAGAGGGGCCTGAATGTTAGAAGGAAAACTAAGAAACAGAAAGAAATAACTTCATCATCAAAAAACTGGATGTCCACTCAGAGACCCAATCTGAAACTCAACAACCACAAAGACAACAGGTGGATAAATCCACAAAGATGTGAAGAAACCAGTGCAAAAAGGATTAGAACACCCGAAACCAGAACGCCTCTCCTCCTACAAGGGATCACAACTCCTCACCAGCAAGGGAACAATACTGGATTGAGAATGAGTGTGATGAATTGTCAGAATCAAGCTTTAGAAGGTGGATAATAAGAAACTTCTGTGAGCTAAAACAACATGTTCTAACCCAATGCAAAGAAACTAAGAACCTTGAAAAAAGATTTGACGAAATGCTAACGAGAATAAATAACTTAGAGAGGAATACAACTGAATTGATGGAGCTAAAAAACACAACACGAGAACTTCACGAAGCATGCACAAGTTTCAACAGCCAAATTGAC
>NW_016107997.1:711073-714717 GCF_001604975.1 Cebus imitator
AAGCAGAAGAAAGGATATCACAGGTCGAAGATCAACTCAATGAAATAAAACGAGAAGGCAAGATTAGAGAAAAAAGGGTAACAAGGCATGAACAAAGTCTTCAAGAAATATGGGAATATGTGAAAAGACCTAATATACGTTTGATAGGTGTACCTGAGTGTGACAGATAGAATGAATCCAAGCTGGAAAATACTCTTCAGGATATTATTCAGGAAAACTTCCCCAACCTAGCAAGGCAGGTCAATATTCAAGTCCAGAAAATACAAAGAACACCACAAAGATATTCCTCAAGAAGAGCAACCCCAAGGCACATAATCGTCAGATTCACCAGGGTTGAAATGAAGGAGAAAATGCTAAGGGCAGCTGGAGAGAAAGGTCGGTTACCCACAAAGGGAAGCCCATCAGACTTACAGCAGATTTCTCAGCAGAAACCCTACAAGCCAGAAGAGAGTGGGGGCCAATATTCAACATCCTTAAAAAGAACTTTCAACCCAGAATTTCATATCCAGCCAAACTAAGCTTCATAAGTGAAGGAATAATAAAATACTTACGAACAAGCAAGTACTCAGAGATTTCATCACCATCAGGCCTGCTTTACAATAGCTCCTTAAAGAGGCACTAAACATAGAAAGAAACAACCAGTACCAGCCACTCCAAAAACATACCAAATGGTAAACAGCATCGACACAATGAAGAAACTGCATCAACTAATGGGCAAAACATCAAGCTAGCATCAAAATGGCAGGATCAAATTCACACATAACAATATTAACCCTAAATGTAAATGGGCGAAACGCCCAAATCAAAAGACACAGACTGGCAAATTGGATAAAAAGCCAAAACCCATCTGTGTGCTGTATCCAGGAAACGCATCTCACATGCAAGGATGCACATAGGCTAAAAATAAAGGGATGGAGGAAGATTTACCAAGAAAATGGAAAGCAAAAAAAAAGCTGGAGTTGCAATTCTTGTCTATGATAAAATAGACTTCAAACCAACAAAGATCAAAAGAGACAAAGAAGGATATTACATAATGGTAAAAGGATCAATGCAACAAGAAGAGCTAACGATCCTAAATATATACACACCCAATACAGGAGTACCCACATACATAAGGCAAGTTCTTAATGACTTACAAAGAGACTTAGACTCCTACAGAATAATAGCAGGAGACTTTAACACCCCATTGTCAATATTAGACAGATCAACGAGACAGAAAATTAACAAGGATATCCAGGACTTGAAGTCAGACCTGGACCAAGCAAACCTAAAAGACATTTACAGGACTCTCCACCCCAAATCCACAGAATATACATTCTTCTCAGCACCACATCACACCTACTCTAAAATTGACCACATAATTGGAAGTAAATCACTCAGTAAATTCGAAAGAACGGAATTCATAACAAACAGTCTCCCAGACCACAGTGCAATCAAGTTAGAACTCAAAATTCAGGAACTAACTCAGAAACGCACAGCTTCATGGAAGCTGAACAACTGGCTCTTCAATGTTGACTGGATAAACAATGAAATGAAGGCAGAAATAAAGACGTTCTTCAAAACTAATGAGAATGAAGACACAACATACCAGAATCTCTGGGACACATTTAAAACAGTGTCTAGAGGAAAATATATAGCAATAAATGCCCACATGAGAAGCAATGAAAGATCTAAAATCAACACCCTATCATCAAAATTGAAAGAGCTAGAGGAGCAACATCAAAAAACTCAAAACCTAGCAGAAGACAAGAAATAACTAAGATCAGAGGAGAACTGAAGAAGAAAGAGACACAAAAAAACCTTCAAAAACTCAATAAATCCAGGAGCAGGTTTTTCGAAAAGATCAAAAAAATAGACCACTAGTCAGATTAATAAAAAAGAAAAGAGAGAAGAATCAAATCGATGCAATAAAAAACGATAAAGGGGATATCACCACAGATTCCACAGAAATACAAACCATCATCAGAGATTATTACAAACAACTCTATGCACATAAACTAGTAAACCTGGAAGAAATGGATAAATTCCTGGACACCTGCATCCTCCCAAGCCTAAACCAGGAAGAAGTCGAAACCCTGAATACACCAATAACAAGGTCTGAAGTTGAGGCAGCAATTAAAAGCCTACCACCCAAAAAAAGCCCAGGTCCAGATGGGTTCACAGCTGAATTCTACCAGACATACAAAGAGGAGCTGGTACCGCTCCTCCTGAAACTATTCCAAACAATCCAAAAAGAGGGAATCCTTCCCAAATCATTTTATGAGACCAACATCATCCTGATTCCAAAACCTGGCAGAGACTCAGCAAGAAAAGAAAACTTCAGGCCAATATCCATGATGNGTATTGATGGAACATATCTCAAAATAATAAAAGCTATTTATGACAAACCAACAGCCAATATCATACTGAATGGGCAAAAACTGGAAGCATTCCCTTTGAAATCTGGCACTAGACAAGGTTGCCCTCTCTCACCACTCCTATTCAATATAGTATTGGAAGTTCTAGCCAAAACAATCAGGCAAGGAAAAGAAATAAAGGGTATTCAAGTAGGAAAGAAGGATATCAAATTGTCTCTATTTGCAGACGACATGATTGTATATTTACAAGACCCCATTGCCTCAGCCCAGAATCTCCTGAAACTGGTAAGCAACTTCAGCAAAGTCTCAGGATACAAAATCAATGTGCAAAAATCACAAGCATTCCTATACACCAATAACAGACTTAAAGAGAGCCAAATCAAGAAGGAACTGCCTTTCACAATTGCTATAAAGAGGATGAAACACCTAGGAATACACCTAACAAGGAACGTAAAAGACCTCTTCAAGGAGAACTACAAGCTGCTGATCAATGAAATAAGAGAGGACACAAATAGATCGAGAAACATAATATGCTCATGGTTAGGAAGAATCAATATTTTGAAAATGGCCAAACTGCCCAAAGTAATTCATAGATTCAACACTATCCCCATCAAGCTACCAATGATCTTCACAGAACTGGAAAAAAAACACCTTAAAATTCATATGGAACCAAAAAAGAGCCTGCATAGCCAAGTCAATTCTAAGCAAAAAGAAGAAAGCAGGAGGCATCACACTACCAGACTTCAAACTATATTAGAAGCCTACAGTAATCAAAACAGCATGGTACTGGTATCAAAACAGAGATATAGACCAATGGAACAGAATAGAGGCCTCAGAGGCAATACCACACATCTACAACCATCTGATCTTTGACAACCCTGACAAAAACAAGCAATGGGGAAAGGAATCCCTGTATAATAAATGGTGTTGGGAAAACTGGCTAGCCATGTGCAGAAAGCAGAAACTGGACCTCTTCCTGACACCTTACACTAAAATTAACTCCAGATGGATTATAGATTTAAACTTAAGACCTAACACCATAAAAATCCTAGAAGAAAACCTAGGCAAAACCCTTCTGGACATAGGTGTAGGCAAGGACTTCATGACCAAAACATCAAAAGCATTGGCAACAGAAGCCAAAATAGACAAATGGGAACTAATCAAACTCCACAGCTTCTGCACAGAAAAAGAAACAGTCATTAGAGTGAATCGGCAGCCAACAGAATGGGAAAACATTTTTGCAAGCTACCCATCTGACAAAGGGCTAATATCTAGAATCTACAAAGA
>NW_016107998.1:0-21133 GCF_001604975.1 Cebus imitator
CAAAGCAGCGGCGCTGGCCAGCACAGCCGAGCTGGCCGAAACAGCCGCGCTGGTGACCGTGGAGCACCTCTGCCCGGGAATTTCCTAGTCTGTGGGCAATAAAAACACGGCGTCCACTCACCCTCTGCGCTTTCACTGGGAGCTGCAATCCTGAGCTGTTCCTAAACGGCCATCTTCAGTTAAAATCATTTTCTATTATTCTTATTCTTTTTCCAAATCTCTCATCTTCTGCTTGTACTCTTCAGCAATCCTCAGAAATCCTTTGACTTCTAGGCTCTGGTTCAAGTTACTTCAGTTACTGGAAGTATTTTCCTCTTTCACATCAAATGTCTGCACATTTCAACTTCCAACTTTCCAAAGGCACTACGTTGTTTTCCTTTAGTTAAAATTATTCTCTCTTTACTTCTCTGATATTTCCTCAGCACTCTAGTCGAATTTTTACTAGTGTGGTTCTCACAGCCAGTTTTGCATTAGGGGATTTGTGGATATGATAGGTAATCTTCCTCTCTGGACAATCTTTCAAGAGGGTGAAGAACCATGTCAGGTCCTTCTTTGTAGCTCTTCTCCTTAATACAGCTCTTAATTGAGAGTGGCACTCACACAAGCTTGCTGAACTGAACTGCCAATATGCTAATCCCTTTACTTGTGGCTCCTCAGATCCCCCTCTGAGAGTATAGTGATGAGCAGATGTCATTCACTGAACTGCAAGATAGTCGGATTGCAATCCTAAGCATCATTAGTGGCTTGGGATATGGAATTCCCATGCACTTGTCTCAGAGTATTGGAGTCATTAAAAGAAAGGCAATAACGCTAGTACCTGTCATTAAAAGAGAACTACCATGCTGGAGCAAAGGCCTCTGTGATGAGGGAACTTCTTGATGATGCTGACTTTTAATACGTATTGTCATTGCTAAGTCGAACAAAAGCCTCCTTTGAATGGCCATAAGCTTCTGATAATGACTTTCTCTGGCCTGATAGATTTTAGAAACCATGTTGCCACAACTGTCTCCAGAGGGAGCTGATACCTATAGCTTCAATGAAATAATATTCCAGGCGAAAAATGGATATAGTGACATAGAAGTTTATTAACTCAAAAGTGATATTGGAAGATGTTTAAATTAACAAGGCCAATTGAATGGTCCAGGTGATATGCACAAATGTGGAATAAAGTGTCATCCACTGTTACACTAACATACATGCTTTCTAATAAGAGGTAACAGAGAAAGTAAAGGTCTAGCTGAATGGTGTAGGAACTGGTCTGGGTCTCTCCATCTTAACCCATTCTTTTGTATATCTTCACTGGGATGGGAGGCAGCTGGAAATTTGCTTATTTAAGGGATTGTAGGTAGGATGCTTCTGAAGATACATTTGGGGTCTAAAAGAGTTATTAGTCTACATATGGATGGTTAGCATGTATCTTGACTAATAAGACATATTTTCATACTGTCCCTAAACTCTGGATATGAACCCTTATCTGTACTACCCTCTATCAGTACTCAACACATTTAATTGAATTATCATTTATCTTTTTTACTCAACTATGAGTTCTTATTTAAACAGAGAGCATACAATTTTAAAATTTGTAACCAAGGCTTGGAGCAGAAAGGAAGCAAATATCAGATATTTAGTACATATTTACTGAGATAGACTGAACTTGTGCTAAGGGAAAGGGCTTATAAAAATAGCAGGAGAGTGACCTTAGAAGTGGTTGGCAGACCTGCTGCTCATGCACACATATATGCGCAGTTAAACATGGCCTTGCTATTTTGTCTAGGAGAGTCAGGAGGAATTCATTGAACTGATCCAGAGCATGAACTTTTTAAATGGCCACTAGCTAATATTTCTAAAGCATTTCTTGTGTGAAGCCAAGTACTTTACATGCATTGCCTCATCTAATCATTAATAGAACCCTTTAATATAGAAACGATTTTTCTCATTTTACAGATGAAGAATGTGCAAGTTAAAAAGGTTAAATGGCTTGTCCAAACACCAGAAATGAGGATTGAACTCAATCTGCTTGAACACTAAAATCCAGCCACATAGTCGCTATATTTAACACTTGACACTATTATTCAAAGCCAAAATTTTGAATTATTTTGTAACATTACAAAAAAATTCTGTAATTATGTATACTCTACCTTGTAATGTGACTCTGCAGCTCACTGCATCCAGAGGTAGAGTATTTCCCCATGCCTTCAATGTGAACTTGCTACTTGCTTTAATCAAAAACAGTATCCTTGAACCAGGTCTAGCTTATGCTGCAAACGGGCCTTGGATAGCCTACTGTATGATGAGAGCCATGTGACTCGGTTACTTTCATCATGGCAGTCAGACAGACAGTCTTTGGACCACCTGTGTGAGGACCATATATGCATATGTGAGCCCAGCTAAAATAAGCTAGGCATGGCTTGGATTGGCAGAACCCTCCTGGCTGACCTGCCTTCTGAGTGACAATAAATGTTTTTTGTTTTAATCTACTAGGTTTTGGGTTAGATTGAAAAATGACAAAATCTAATGGAGAATGCTAGGTTCTGTAGAAAACAGAGAACAAACCATTTTTTCCCTTCACTGAATGATTTATATATCTTTACTTCCAGAATGACATTTATAATCACAGCTGGACATTGCTAAAGGGAATCTCCAACTGGTTTTATGAATATTATAGGTTAAGCCATATGATATAACAGAATCAGAAAACCTACCTAGGTTCCTCTACCCACCCTGCTATACATAAGCTTGAGAATTCTGAGCAAATCATATACTCTTTATAGAGTTCAGTTTCAATATCTGAAAAAAATTATTGTTCTAAAATAGCAATTCTCAAATTTTTGGTCTTAGAACTCCTTTATACTGGAACATAATTGAGGATTACAAAATATTTTTGTTTATGTGGGTTATAGTGCTTAATATTTAACATGTTAGGAATTAAAACATAAATTTAAAAGTATAATTCATTAATTAAAACCAACAATAATGATCCTATTATCTAATGAATATAAATAACATTTTATGAAGGATAACTGTGTTTTCCAAAACAAAACTAAGAAGACTATAATGTTACAAATTTCTGTAAATCTCCTTAATGTTAATGATTTAACAGGAGATAGCTGGATTCTCATATTTGCTTCTACATTTATTGTTGAAATAACTTACTTCATTTAGTCCGTGGAAAACATGACTGTACACTGTGCAAAAATAAAAGTGAATAAGTCAAGTAAAGTCATGAAGAAAGTGTTGCCCTCAAGGACATATCAAAGGGGTCTCAGAAACCCCCAGTTATCTCTGGAGCACATTTTGAGAATCACAGTTCCAAAGGATCTGTAATCTAAAATCCTGTGATTTTGTTAAAAGCATAAAAATTTCATTACAATTTTAATTATTAAAAATTACCAAAAACTAGCCAACTTGTCTTCCTCTGTAGTAGAAGCAAAAATAATTCATTTTTGAATACCTAGGGATTTAAAGGTTATTTTTATTTATAGACTAAATTAATAGATATATTTGCAAAATTTAAATTTAATGTAACTAATTTGATTATCTTTTGATGAAGTAGAACTTGTATATTTTAAGAAGGAAACTAATGCATTCGTATGTAATTGAAGCTCTTGTTCGTTCATATCAGACTGTCAACCTACTGAAAGGTGTATATATGTGAATAAGTGAATTGCCAACTCTTTTCATGTGCCCCTTAAATGCCTATGCAAATATGCAAATTAATTCACACAAACAAGACTCTGAAGGTGACTTCATTAGTGCAGGCCAAGGCATTACCATTTGGGGCTTCTCACATAGTTTAAAACATTTTCATCTCAAAAAACAGTTATGCAGAAAATTGCTCAAGTAATACAAAAAGCCTTGACCAATATTTATACAATTCTGTTCTTTTCTCAACTACTAATTATATTCCTGGCTTCAGAAAAAAAAAACTTCATTAAATAAACTTAAAAAACCCCAAAACAAAATACAGAATCTATGAGAAATATTAAATGATTATCAAGATATTGAAAATTAAATAATTGTCACTTATCAATTAAAGAATCATCAAGACCCAAAATCAGCCAAGATGAATGCAACATCCTTAGATATTTATAGTTATTTTATTCAAATTGAATAAAGAATTAGTACGCTGTGGTGATTTTAAAGATATGGACACAAATTCTTTGGTAGTCCACAAATGGTGGAGCTTCCCCTCCCCTGGAGTGTAGGCTATATTTATTGATGCACTACTGAAAAAGAGAATGCTAGAGAAGTGTTCTGATGTCCCTTCTGAGTTTAGGTTATAAAAAGATTGACGGTTCTGTCCAGGATTTGCTTGCAGCCAGCCTTTTTCTGTTAGTCTGATTTCTTGCTCTTCCATGTTGTAAACTGCCCCATGGAAAGATTCACATGGTGGGAAATTGAGGGAGCTCTCCAGATAACAGTCAGAAAAACTGATGCCCTTTTCCAACAGCCTGCAGGAAACTTAAGCTTGACATAACTGTTTAAGTGGGCTTGAAAGAACAGCGCTCTCTGTTTGGGCCTTCAAATGAGACTACAACCCCAGAAAACAGCTTGATGGCAACTTCATGAGAGGCCTTGATCTGGAATCCCCTAGCTAAGCCAATCTTTAGTTTTGATTCTCAAAAGTTATAAAATAAGAAGTGTCTGTTTTAAGCTGTTAAGCTTTAGGGTAATTTGATAATCAGAAGTAAAAAAATAACAAACCTTTTTACAACAAAAACTCTCAGCAAATTAGGTATAGAAGGAATATACTCAGAACTATAAAGACTGCCCATGACAAACCCACAAGCTAACATTCTACTTAATGGAGAAAAGTTGAAAGCTTTTCCTCTAGATCAGGAAAAAGACAACGATGTCCACTCTTGCCGTTTCTATTCAAACTAGAAGTCATAGTCACAGCAGTTAGGCAAGAGAACATACAAGGCATCCAAATTGGAAAGGAAGAAGTTAAATTGTCCTAGTTTGCAGATGACGTGATATATAGAGAAAATCTAAAAGGTGCCACCAAAATTTTTTTAGAGTTAATAAAAAAATTCAGTAAAGATGCAGGAGATAAAATAAACATAAAAGTCAGTGAGGTTTCTGTACACTAACAACAAAGTAACCCAAAAAGTAATCAATAAAACAATCCAATTTACAATAGCTAAAAAATAAAATTAAGAATAAATTGAACCAAAGACATTAAAGATCTGTACACAGAAAGCTATAAAACACTGATTAAATACATTGGTGATGACCCAAAGAAATGATAAGATAGCACATTGTGATCGTAAATATTGAATGTCAACTTGATTGGATTGAAGGATATTCCTGGGTGTGTCTGTGAGAGCGTTGCCAAAGGAGATTAACATTTCAGTCAGTAGACTGGCAGAAACAGACCCACCCTCAATCTGGGTGGGCACCATCTAATCAGCTGCCAGTGTGGCCAGGATAAAAGAAGGCAGAGGAACCTGTTAGGACTAGACTGACTAAGTCTTCTGGCCTCCATCTTTCTCCCATGGTGGATACGTCCTGCCCTCTAACATGAGACTCCAAGTTCTTCAGCTTTTGGACTCTTGGACTTACACCAGTGACTTGCCAGGTGCTCTCCCACAGACTGAAGGCTGCACTATTGGCTTCCCTACTTTTGAAATTTGGGGACTGGCTTACTGGCTTTTCACCTTGCAGACAGCCTATTCGTGGGACTTCACCTTATAATCACTTGAGTCAATTATCCTAATAAATTCCCCTTCATAGAATCATCTATGTAGTTCTATCCCTTTAGAGAATACACACATGTTCATAAATTGGAAGAATTTGAATTATTAAAATGTTCATACTACAAATTAAAAGCATTCCTTATCAAAATTCCAATGATATTTTTTCAGAAATAGAAGTAACAATGCTAAAGTTGATAGGAAATTACAAAAGACATTGGATAATCAAAGCAATTTTGAACAAAAATAAAGCAAAGCTGGAGGCATTATACTACCTGACTTCAAAATATACTACAAAGCTATAGTAATCAAAATAGCATGGTACTGGCATAAAAACAAACACACAGACAAGTGGAACAGAATAAAGAGCCCAGAAATAAATGCACACATTTATAGTCAATTGATTTTTAACAATAATGCCAAGAACACATAATGGGAAGGACAATATCCTCAATAAATAGCACTGGAACAACTGGCTATGCATATGCAGAACAATGAAATTAAAATCCTTGTTTCATGCCAGATACAAAAATCAATTCAAAATGGACTAAAGGCTTAAATGTAAGATCTAAAAATGTAAACCTACTAGAGGAAAACATAGGGGGAAAGCTCTGTGACACTGATCTGGGCAATAATTTTTGAAGATATGACTCAGAAAACACAGGCAATGAAAACCAAAAACTTACAAATGGGAATAGATCAAATTAAAAGGCTTCTGCATAGCAAAAGAAAGAATCAACAGATTGAAGAGACAACCTACAGAATAGGAGAATGGATTTGCACACCACACATCTAATAAGGGGGTAATGTGCAAAATGTATAAGGAACTCAAACAACTCAACAGCAAGAAAACAAATAACCCAACTAAAAAATAGGCAAATAACCTAAATAGACATTTTTTAAAAGAAGACATACAAACCACCAAAGGGTATATAAAAACTATTCTTAATCTCACCAATCATCAGAGAAATGAAATTAAAACCACAGTGAGATGACTTCATACCTGTTAGGATGGCTATTGTCAAAAAGACAAAAGATAAATGTTGGTGAGGATGTGGAGAAAAGGGGGCCCTTGTATACTGCTGGTGAGAATGTAAACTTAGTACAGCCTATGGCAAACAGCATAGAAGTTCCTCAAAAAATTAAAAATAGAACTACCATATATATGACCCAGCAATTGCACTACTGGGTATATATCCAAAGGAAATAAAATTAGTATTTCAAAAAGATACCTGTACTCCCATGTTTATTGAAACACTATTTATAACAGCCAAATGTGAAATGAACTTGTGTCCATCAATGGATAAAGAGATAAAGAAAATATGGTATATACACCCCATGAAATATTACTCAGGGTTAAAAAGACAAAAAAAAAAAATCCTGTCATTTGTGACAATATGAATGAACCTAGAGGACAATATGTTAAGTGAAATAAACCAGGAACAGAAAGATAAATATTGCATAATTTCACTTATATGTGGAATCTAAAAAAGTTGAACTCATCTAAGTAGAGAGTAGAATGATGGTTACCACAGGCTGGCAGTGGTGGGATTAGGGAGATGGTAGTCAAAGTTTACAAAATTTCATTTAGATAGGAGAGATAAATTCAAGGGATCTATTGTCCCACATTGTGACTATAGTTAATAATGACGTATTTTATTCTCGAAAATTGCTGAGTAGATTTTGTGTGTTTTCACTGCAAAAAATAAGCATGTGAGGTAATGTGCATATTAATTAGCTTGAGTTGTTCATTCTATTACGTGTGCATATTTCAAAACATCATGCTGTACCTAATAGTTTTACATATATACAATTTTTTATCAACTAAAATTAATAAATAAAAAAAACCTAATAAACCTGTTATCTTGGAAATGGCCACATGGTTTTAGCAGAAGAAACACAATTTTTGGGATCAGGTAGATTTCCCTTCAAATTCTGCCTACTTTCTACTAAGTCATCAAAGCCTAACTACTGTAAAAAAGCCACTAATACTGCCTATATTTTCCATGTTGTTCTAAGAACTATAGAAAATAACTGCAAAGCAATTAGCACACTGTCTTAACGATTAATGGCTATTAATATTCTGATTACTTGTATTTGTAGCTAAAGCGAAGTATTTATGTTTAATTTTGCAGTTTAACAATTAAGCTTCCAATGCAACTTTTGGCTTCAGTTCAAATTAGAAAACAGTTGTTTATTTCTTATGCACAAACTACTAAATGCTCACTCAGGAATTTGGAACTGGGCAAATCACTTGATCTGCATTGTCGGTGAGTATTAAGAACATTAAAAAATATCTGATAGAGTAATATGCCTCCTCTTGGAGGCCTGGACAGAGTAGCAAGGAAGGAATAACTTCATCACTACGTTTCCAAACTGGGTAAACCAGTTGGAAATGTGGAAGTCCCTTTCTTCCACATTGGTCATTGACAGATACAGGAACTTTGCTCTTATCCTGACCTAAAGATAATTAGGTCAGTGATTTCAAGCTGAGATATATATTCAAAAGCAAGCTCATAATTTCAAGAAGGTAAGGGGTTTTAGGTGAGGTGTGCAAACTGTTGCTGGCCTCCTGAATCGCAGCTCTAGTACTTACTATTGGAATGTTTGTAATCCAGCTGGTCTAAGACAAGTTGCCTAAATGTCTAAAAATAATGAAAGCAGTATATTTGATTTTGTAGCAGATAAGCCCAATGTACATGGTGTCTTTGAGTTGACCCTACCAATTTAATCAACTGTTTTTATTAGTAGTTTTTCTACGTAAAACTTGAATATTCTTTAGGATCCAACATTAAAGCAAACTAGCTACAATGATTTAATAAAGCAAAACAAAAAACCTAAAGTATTAAAAGTTATTTCTTTAGTCCCCAAGGATTGTGCAATTGTAGATAATAGTGCAATTGTTTGACGGGAGGAAAACTCAACTGATTTTCATATCCAAGGGGCAGTTTTCTCCAAACTACATTATCTTTATAGAGCTACGGTTTTACACACAAATGGTTTCTATGATGACAGGGAAAAGTAAAAGACTAATATTACCAATACAGCAAATCGGTATTTAAGACAGTAGCACTAAGACTTAGAGGATTATTCACCTCTACGGTGTCTTCAGATTTTTATTAGGCCACCAAATAACCTATAGAACCTGCTAAATATGCCTATTCCTGGGTCTAACTGTGTAGGCCTGAGGTTGGACCGAGGAGGCTACATATTTAATAAACATACAAGCTGATTCTGATACAAGGAACACACCTCTATGCATAGAGTGAAACTCTGTTTCACTAAAGTTTGAAACATTTCTTAAATAATTCAAGAATGTCCTATTTACATATGTATGCATATATTTGTATATTCTTAGATATGGGGTATCCTGGGACTATGAGACTCTCTAATATTTAAATCAATATTAAGAGAATGAATAACAAGTATATCTGCAAATGTGACACAACTGCATGCCGAAAGAAAACTCTGGCAACTTCTATGGGCCCTACCTTCAAAATACATTCATCAAATTCTCCTTGTCTCCTGTAGCTGATATCACAGACCATGACGATATCATCTCATTCCGGGAAAACTGTTATAGATACCTAAGTGGTTTGCCTGCTTCCACTTTATCCCTTTACATTCTATAGTGGGAAGCAAACTTAAAAAAACAACAAACAAACAAATAAAATATAAATAAACGAACATTTTTACATGATCTGACTGCTCCTGTACACCTCTTTGAAGTCATCTTAATATTAAGACTGATGCAAAATAATTATTACTCTTGTAATCAAAAGTAATTAATTACTTTTTCTAATTACTTTTAGTTGCAAAAACCGCAATTACTTTTGTACCAACCTAATATTACTACTTTTTCCCTTGTTCTTTAAGCCAAACTATATTGGCCTTCTTTTTTCTCTTTAAACACAGAGAGCTCATTCTTGTCTCTAGGCCTTAGCAATTGCCTTCTATTCCCTTCAAGCAGATCTCTACATGGATGCTTCTTATTCCTCATTCAGGTTTTAGTTTCAATGAACCCCTCATAAAGCCTGATTTCCCTGACTTATACTAAGACATCACCCAGGTCACCTATAATAATTGCTTTTTACAATATTTCCTTGGTTGATTTTATTTATAGTTGATCATTCAGAAATAATATTCTCTACTAATTAATTCAATTGTCTTTCTCCCTGCACTAGAATATAAATTCCTAGAGGGCAAAAATAGCCTATTTTGTTCACTGGGATATATATATATATTCTATATAATACAACATATTATTTTAGAGAAAATATATTTTCTATATTTTTTCTATATTTTATATAGAAAAGATAATATTTTCTCTTTAATATATCCCATTATATAGAAGAAATGTAAAATATATGTTATATATAGAAAATATATATCTGGGGAGGATCCAAGATGGCTGAATAGGAATAGCTCTGGAGTGCAGTTCCTAGCAAGAACAACACAGAGGGTGAGTGCCCACCACATTTCCAAACAAATTTTCACTGCCCACAGACCAGGAGATTCACGGGCTGAAAAGCACCATAAGTTTTCAGCACACAGGTTTCAGCTGGTGCCAGGTTGGCGCACAGAAACTCACACAAATCTGGGCAGCCGTTTCAACTGGAGCCTGGAATGCCTGGGAGACACAGCTGCCCATTCAACTGAAAGGGAGGGGACAGGGACAGGGAGCCAGGTGATCTAGGTCAGAGGGTAGCACCCCCACTAAACAAGCAATCTGAAACGCTCTGGATTGAGAGTTTTGAAGCAAGCACAGCTGGAGCCAGGACAGTCCAGCTCAGTGGAGGGAAGGGTGACCACCACTACCAAGGCAGTCCGCCACTACCGAGGCAGTTCACGCAGCAGCTGGGCAGAGCCTGTGGCAGCTCAACAATGCCTCTGCTGGCAGACTGTGACTAGAATATTCTGTGCAGGGCAGGGCATCTATGAAAAAAGGCAGCAGCATGACAGGAACTTGTAAATAAAGCTGACCTTTCTAGGACAGAACATCTGGGAAAAGAGGTGGTTATGAGTTCTGCTGCAACAGACTTAAAAGTACCTGCCCAGCAGCTCTGCACAGAACAATGGAGCTTCCAGCACAGTACTTGAGCTCCTATAAGCGGCAGACTGTCTCCTCAAGCAGCTCCCCGACCCCATATACCCAAGAAGACACCTCATAAAGGAGAGCACAGGCCGACATCCTGCAGGTACCCTTCTGGGAAGAAGATAACAGAAGAAGAAACTGGCAGCAACCCTTACTGTTCTGCAGCCCCTGCGGGTGATCCCCAGGCAAGCAGGGTCTGGAGTGGACCTCCAGCAGTCCTGCAGCAGAGGGGTCTGACTGTTAAAAGGAAAACTATGAAACAAAGAAATAACTTCATCATCAACAAAAAGGACACCCACTCAGAGACCCCATCCGAAAGTCACCAAATACAAGGTCACAGGTAGATAAAGCCATTAAGATGGGAAGAAACCAGCACAAAAAGTACGCAAACAACAAAAACCAGAACGTCTCTCCTTCTCCAAGGGATAACAACTCCTCACCAGCTAGGGATAAAAGATGGATGGAGAATGAATCTAAAGAATTGAGAGAAACAGGCTTCAGAAGGTGGGTAATAACAAACTTCTCAGAGCTGAAAGAACATGTACTAACCCAATGCAAAGAAACTAAGAACCTGGAAAAAAGGTTAGATGAGATGCAAACTAGAATAAACAGCTTAGAGAAGAATATAAATGACTTGATGGAGCTGAAAAACACAGCAAAAGAACTTCACGAAGCATACACAAGTGTCAACAGCCGAATTGACCATGTAGAAGAAACGATATCAGAGATTGAAGATCACCTCAATGAAATAAAATGAGAAGGCAAGAATAGAGAAAAAAGAGTGAAAAGAAATAAACAAAGCTTCCAAGAAATATGGGATTATGTGAAAAGAGCTAATCTACGTTTGATAGGTATACCTGAATGTGATGGAGAGAATGAATCCAAGCTGGAAAACTCTCTTCAGAATATTACCCAGGGGAATTTCCCCAACCTAGCAAGGCAGGCCACCATACAAGTCCAGGAAATACAAAGAACACCACGGAGATACTCCTCAAGAAGAGCAACTCTGAGGCACGTAATCGTCAGATTCACCAGGGTGGAAATGAAGGAAAAAATGCTGAGGGTAGCCAGAGAGAAAGGTCGGGTTACCCACAAAGGGAAGCCCATCAGAACTCACCATGGATCTTTCCACAGAAACCCTACAATCCAGAAGAGAGTGGAGACCAATATTCAGCATCCTTAAAGAAAAGAACTTTCAAGCTAGAATTTCATATCCAGCCAAACTAAGCTTCATAAGCAAAGGAGAAAGAAAATCCTTGATGGACAAGCAATTGCTGGGACATTTCGTCACCACCAGGCCTGCCTTACAAGAGCTCCTGAAAGAAGCACTAAACAAGAAAAGAAAGAAACAACAAGTACCAGCCACTCCAAAAACATACCAAATGGTAAAGACCATCGACACATTGAAAAAAATGCATCAACTAAGGGGCAAAACATCCAGTAGCATCAAAATGGCAGGATTAAATTCACACATAACAATATGGACCTTAAATGTAAATGGGCTAAATGCCCCATACAAAAGACACAGACTGGCAAATTGTATAAAAAGTCAAGACCCATTGGTGTGCTGTATTCAGGAAACCCATCTCACATTCAAGGACACACATAGGCTAAAAATAAAGGAATGGAGGAAGATTTATCAAGCAAATGGAGCACATAAATAAATCATAAATCCTGTGTATCACTGATTCCACAGACATATAAACTAGCATCAGAGATTACTACAAACAACTCTATGCACACAAACCAGTAAACCTGAAAGAAATGCATTAATTCCTGGACACTTGCACCCATCCAAGCCTAAACCAGGAAGAAGTTGAAACCTTGAGTAGACCAAAAACAAGGGCTGAAGTTGAGGCAGCAATTAATAGCGTACTAATCAAAAAACGCCCAGGTCCAGACGGGTTCACAGCTGAATTCTACCAGATGCATAAAGAGGAGCTTGTACCATTCCTTCAGAAACTATTCCAAACAACACAAAAAGAGGGAATCCTTCCTGATTCATTTTATGAGATCAACATAATCCTGATACCAACACCCGACAGAGACTCAACAAAAAAAGAAAACTTCAGCTCAATATCCATGATGAACATCGATGCAAAAATCTTCAATAAAATACTGGCAAACCGATTGCAACAGCGCATCAAAAAGCTTATCCATCATGATCAGGCTTCATTCCAGAGATGCAAGGCTGTTTCAACATGTACAAGTATATAAACATAATCCACCACATAAACAGAACCAAGGACAAAAACCACATGATTATCTCAATAGATGCAGAGAAGACCTTTGACAAAATTCAACAGCCCTTTATGCTAAAAACTCTCAATAAACGAGGTATCAAAGGAGCATATCTGAAATCAATAAAAGCTATTTATGACAAACCTACAGCCAATATCATACTGAATGGGTAAAAACTGGAAGCATTCACTTTGAAATCTGGCACCAGACAAGGATGCCCTCTGTCACCACTCCTATTCAATATACTATTGGAAGTTCTAGCCAGAGCAATTAGGCAATAAATAAATAAATAAATAAATAAATAGTTCTTAATTAGGAAAAGAGGAAGTCAAATTATCTCTATTTGCAGATGACATGATTGTACATTTAGAAGACCCTATCATCTCAGCCCAAAATCTCCTTAAACTGATAAGCAACTTCAGCAAAGTCTCAGGATACAAAATCAATGTGCAGAAATCACAAGCATTCCTATACACCAGTAACAGGCTAACAGAGAGCCAAATAATGAGCCAACTCCCATTCACAATTGCTACAAAGAGAATAAAATACATAGGAATACAACTAAGAAGGGATGTAAAGGACCTCTTCAAGGAGAACTATGAGCCAGTGCTCAAGGAAGTAGGAGAGGATACAGGGGAAGAAACATTCCATGCTCATGGTTAGGAAGAGGCAATATCGTGAAAATGACCATACTGCCCAAAGTAATTTATAGGTTCAAAGCTATCCCCATCAGGCTACCAATGACCTTCTTCACAGAACTGGAAAAAATCACCTTAAACTTCATTTGGAACCAAAAGAGAGCCTGCATAGCCAAGACAATTCTAAGCAAAAAGAACAAAGCTGGAGGCATCATGCTACCTGATTTCAAACTATACTACAAGGCTACAGTAATCAAAACAGCATAGTACTGATACCAAAACAGAGATACAGACCAAGGGAAAAGAACAGAGGCCCCGGATGCAATGCCACTCATCTACAACCATCTAATCTTCGACAAATCTGACAAAAACAAGCAATGGCGAAAGGATTCCCTGATTAATAAATGACGTTGGGAAAACTGGCTAGCAGTGTGCAGACAGCAGAAACTGGACTCCTCCTGACACCTTACACTAAAATTAACTCCAGATGGATTAAAGACTTAAACATAAGACCTAACACCATAAAAACCCTAGAAAAAAACCTAGGCAAAACTATTCTGGACATAGGCATAGGCAAGGGCTCAATGACTAAAACACCAAAAGCATTGCCAACAAAAGCCAAAATAGACAAATGGGACCTAATTCAACCCTAGAACTTCTCTACAGTAAAAGAAACAATCATTAGAGTGAACTGGCAAGCAACAGAATGGGAAAAAATGTTTGCAATATACCCATCTGACAAAGGGCTAATATCCAGAATCTATAAAGAACTAAAACAGACCTACAAGAAAAAAACAAACAAACCCATCCAAATGTGGGCGAAGGATATCAACAGACACTTTTCAAAAGAAGACATATATGAGGCCAACTAACATATGAAAAAATGCTCATCATCACTGATTATTAGAGAAATGCAAATCAAAACCACATTGAGATACCACCTCATGCCAGTTAAAATGGTGATCATTAAAAAATCTGGAGAAAATGATGCTGGAGTGAATGTGGAGAAACAGGAACACTTTTACACTGTTGGTGGGAGTGTAAACTAGTTCAGCCATTGTGGAAGACAGTGTGGTGCTTCCTCAAGGACCTAGAAATAGAAATTCCTTTAGACTCAGCAATCCCATTACTGCATATGTACCCAAAGGATTATAAATCATTCTATTATAAAGTCACATGCACACGTACGTTTATTGTGGTAATGTTTACAATAGCAAAGAATGGGAACCAACTCAAATGCCCATTGATGATAGACTGGACAAGGAAAATGTGCCATATATACACCATGGAATACTATGTAGCCATAAAAAAGGATGAGTTCATGTCCTTTGTAGGGACATGGATGAATCTGGAAACCATAATTCTCAGCAAACTGACACAAGAACAGAAAAGGAAACACTGCATATTCTCACTCATAGGCAGGCATTGAACAATGAGAACCCATGGACACAGGGTGGGGAGCATCAACACTGGGGTCTGTTGCAGGGGACCAAGGGAGGGATAGCAGGGTGGTGCAGACATCAGGGAGGGATAACATGGGGAAAAATGCCAGATGTAGGTGACAGGGGGATGGAGGCAGCAAACCACATTGCCATATTTGTACCTATGCACCAATCCTGCATGATCTCCATATGTACCCCAGAACCTAAAGTACAATAAAAAATATATACGTAGAAAACATATGACATATATAGAAAACATATAAAATATATTATATCATATATGTTATATATGATATAATGTATACCATATATAAGAAATATATCGTGTTACATATGTATGTTATATATCATATATATAACATATAAAATATATACAATATGACATATAACATGATATATTATATAACATGATATATTTGTTACATATATATATCATATATGTTGTATATGATTATATATTATATATTATATATATCCTATACATATATTATATATTATAATATATAACATAACATATATAATATATATGTTATATTTATATAACATAAATATTATATATGATATATATATTATACCATATATACCATATATATCATATAACATAGATATATAATATATATTCTATCATATATAACATATATATCATATATTATATCATATGTTACATATGATATAATATATACATATAACAATATATAGCAATGTTATATACATATAATAATATATAACAATGTCATAACAACCATTGCATATATCCATACACATATATAACACATATACACATACATATATGTATGCACATTGTATATACATATCAAATGTCATAGGCATTACATATATAAATCACCTATGTGCACACAGTAAATGCCTCATAATTGTTTTTGAATAAATAAGCACTATGGATTAATATTTATACAATAGAAAAAATTGGTCTCTTTATCTGGTATGTGCTCAAAGTAATCCAAAAACATCTTCAGTAGATATGTAGTTAAAAATCTATCAGATTAGTAACTGAGGAAAAAGAAAAGGATGTGACTCAAACCATGTCAAACATATACACACAGATAGAAGGATATTCTGATGGTTCTTTACTTCGATGGAAGCTTTGCCATTTTGCAATATGCATAAGAGTGTTTTAAGGTTTATTTAGTATCTAACCTACAGAAGAATAGGTCTTCTCAGTTTATCCTTCATGCAAACCGTTTTTATTCATATCAGAAAAATATCTTACTCAAGAATTGACTTTAGTTATTAATTTCTTGACATACCAACTTTAGTTCTCATTCCCTATTCTGCTCTCAACTTCAAGTTTCTCCAACATTAGAGGGCATAGTGGTGGATATGTGGTTTTAGGAAATAAAAAGAGCAAGAATGAGGTAATTTAAATTTAAAAACAGAATTTAGAGCCAATGACATACACATGAATAGGATCAGGTGAAGGCAACGTTAGACTGATGTTTTGTGACTTTTTCAGACGTGCAAATGTATCCAAATTTAAGCAAATAGTCACTTAGGTTAACTAGACAATGTATTTTAAGATATATTGCAATAAGGAATCACCAGAATAATTTAATATATTTTTTTAAGTAGCAACATTATCTACAAGGCCCTATGTAATTTGAATCTGTCTTCTGTCTTTGTAATTTATGCTAGAAATTTAGCATATTAAAGAGGATGACCATCGTGGATAAATTCAGGTTTCTCTGCCCATCCAGAGCCAATGTTATTAGGCAATGCTCCTCTCTATAGCTCCTGCTGAACCAAGGATTATGCCCTCATGTCCAGCACGGTTAATTGTCCCTGGGTGGACATCTGTTTTAGGCTGTATCAATCTTTGCTTAAAAATGTGGACTCAAAATATTGAGAGAGTGAGTCAGTTCAGTCATCAGTGGAACATGAAAAGGTCATGGTTTGGAAAGGGCAGAGAGGACAGGAACAGAGAGACCATAACTGCCTACGAGAAAGTGGAGGAAGTCAATACGCGGTGGCAGAACAATGAATCGCAGGTGTCAGAGAAACATGCATAGGGCTCCAGAGCAAACCGTAGATGAAGAGAGAAAAACACAGGGAGGCACTCTTGTTCCTGCAGCCTGCTTTAGGTCCTAATGCCCAAAGAATCCTGGATATTTTTGGAATACTGGATTTTCCCAAAGAATCTTGGGCATCCTATTCTGGGATGTGTCTGAGATTGCTAGCTGTGTTCTTATTCAAAACATATTTTTGGACTGCATACTATGTGCCAGGCACTGCTCTTGGCACTTATGGCACATTGGTAAAAACAAAAACAAAAACCACAGATTAAAAATATCTTCCCAGATTGAACATACATTTTAGCAAGGAGAGACAGGAAATAGATAACAGGAATATCAAATAGGTGAATTAAATACTACGTTGGAAAGTAACATGAGTTATGGTTGCTTGGACAAATAAAAAAGAAGAGCAAGTTGAGAAGAATCTGTTGTTTTGAGGGGACACTGAGGTTGCAATTTTAAGCAGGACAGTCAATGAGAGCCTTATTGGAAAGCTGACATATGTGAACAGACTTAAAAAGACTGAAGGCCTCAGTCATGATCCTATCTATGGACGAGCATCCCAGGTACAGAGAGCAGCCAGTGCAAAAGACCAAAGCCAGGATCATGTGTGGTATATTGGAGAGAAATCCAGAATGGCTGGAACAGAATGTGCAAGGGGAATGAGTAGAAAATGAAGTCAGAGAAGTGCAGGGGTGGGGGTCATGTAATAATCTTTTAGTTTGAAATTTGGTTTCTATTCTGAGTGAGAGTTTTGAGCGAAAAATAAATGACGCAATTTGGCATATGTGTTAAGAGAATTATTCTAAGCTTGTTTCTTGGGAATGCTGTATATTGGGTTGGTAAAAGCTGAAGAAGGGAAACCAGTTAGAAGCCTCTTGTAATAATCCAAGTAAGAGATAATGGTAACTTAGAGCAGGGCGGAAACTAAAGAAATGATGATAAGTGATGGAATTTTATAAGTATTTTGAAGATCCAGTTAATAGGATTTTGAAGATCCAGTTAATAGGATCTTCAAAATATTACATGTGGGATATACAAAAGACAGAGTGGACAATTAAGACCTCAAGTTTCCTGATCTGAGCAAATGGAAGGTTGGAGTTGGCATCAAGAAAGATAGGGAAGGCTGCATGCATTATAGGTTTTAGAGAGGACACAGGAGTGTAATTTTGGACAAAACAAAGTTGAATACACAAAGCTTGGCATTTGAGGCAGAAGCCTGATTGGAGACAAATATTTCAGTGCAATCAGCATACTTAAATATTTAAAGCCATGCAACTTATGAGAAATTCCAAAGAAGTGAATGCAGATGAGGAAGTAGACCAGGAATGAAGGCCTGATGTCTTCTTGTATTCAAAATTCAGGTTGATCAGAAGGAAACCACAAAGCAACCACTGAGAAAAAATTATAAGTAAGGTAAGAAGAAACCTAGTCAGAGTATGGTCAATAAAATCAAAGAAGAAAAATGTATTAAGGAGCAGGGGCTAAGGAACAGTGTCAAATGCTCCTGCTAAAGCAGGTCATGCAAGATAAGACCTGAAGTGTCCATTTGAGTTAGCAATATGGAGGTCACTGGCAACCATCACAAACACAATTTGGGTGTCATGGTGGAAGGGAAAGGCATACTGGAATAGTTTTATGTTAAAATGGCGAGTAGATGACTAAAGTAATTTTGCTACAAAAAAAAAAGGTGGGGGAATAAATAAGTGGGCATTGTAGCTAGCAGGGTTCATTGGGGAAAGTGAATTTTTTGAAGTTAGAAGAAATAACAGCATGCTTCTAATATTGTCAGTAGAGAAGTAAAAAAATGATGGTGTGGAAAAGAGAGGGTGAATGGCTGGCGCCATCCCCTTGAGTGGGCAAGATGGAGGGATTATATTTAGATGGAGACATGAGAACAGCAGGGACAAGGCAGAGCATGTGGGTGTGGATTCTGGTAGGTGGGTAGAGGTAGTGGTGGGAGCATTCAATGCTCTTATATGATGATTCAGTTTTCTTAGTGAGGTGGGAAGCAAGATCATTAGCTGAGAGTGAGAATGCAGAAAGAGGTGTTGAGAAAGTAAGGAAAGAGAGGAGAAGGTATGAAGTAGTTTCTAAGGACAGAGGGAGAATGAATGGGCCAGGCAGGTAAAATGTTATTTTCCAGCAGCATCAAAAGCTTAGGTGAAGTTTGTGGTCATGAATTTAAAGTGTGAGCAGTCACTGTCCTCTAGTTTAGTGAGTTTAAGTGGGTTTTTTCTTCTTATTCAAAAAGCTTTGACCAGAATATAAAACTGCATGGAAACAGCTTTGCCTCCTTGGAAATCTGTGGGTGGCAAGTTTTTATTTTGATGTTTTAGTGATGAAAATCTAGGGCACCATTATGTGTGACTGTCTTTTTTTGCATTGGCAGAGAGGGAAAAAAAAACAAAAAACCTAACTCATCCAAGTATATCTAAGCACACTTAGTCCAAACTGTTAAGGTTCCATGGGTAAGATGTACTAGAAAAAAAAAATACGTATTCAAAACTCAAAAAGATGATTATTTTCTATTTTTTCTCACCTATGTCATTTTCTTGTCCTTCACTATTATGTATAGTTGACATAGTTTTAAGACTTCCATAAAACAACACTGATAAACTTCTAAAAACCTCAATTTTTTTCCATTGTTTAGCATTTTTAACTAAGTTTGAAATGAAAATACCCTTCAAGAGCACAAAGTTGCATCGTACACACACACACACACACACACACACACACACACATACACACACTAATGAAGGCATACATAGAAAGGTATAGGATTTCTTTCCCTCCGGGTATAAGGATGGCAATAGGATAGGTACATTTTTACTATAATTTTGGTGATAATAATAAATGATAACATGAAGTCTATTTTTAAAACTTTACCATTTGCAAAACACTATAAAATGTTCTAACTTATGTCTTAATACAATGAAACTACAAATGAATTATTTTTATCCCCTCTCTGATTTATAAACTGTTGATAACTGGGATTTTTATTATGCTAGAAAATCACTACAGATGAAAGATCAGTGAGAAAGTAATTAACTCATGTTATACTTTGTCTTTAAAAAATGGAAAAAGATTATGTATTTCATAGAGAAGGCTGCTAAAATGACCTTGAAAATGACCATTCCTGTAGCAGTGGACCAGTGGACACTGCTGTTACCTAGGTTGTAATCTATAACTATTATTTTCCACTAAAAGCAACCATAGCTATTTAGAAAAAAAATGGCTCATTCCCAGTCTGAGATAGGAAAAGTACAGGATGAGCTTAGAATATTTTATCATATTAGAAAGCCAGGGAAAAAAACCAAGGAGTACTAGGTTTGTATCTAAGAAGGTTCAGATGTTGATGTAAAAAGGTTCCCAAAAGGCAAAAATAAGGGGATATGGATATGAATAAAAATGGCATCTGCATGGATCAAAATACTTGTAATATGTCTAAAATCCACAAGTTGTTCTCTCTCTCTCTCTCTCTTCACTGGTCAGCACTGGATGACACTGGAGAACCAATTCATTATTTAAAAAACTGGTAAATAGGGAGCATAAAGCCTTGTCTATTCTTAGAGTAATAAAACGTTTGAAATAAGGGGAATTGTTTTTATGTAGAAATATTCCAGCTAATAAATTAAGAAAGAATAATAGAATGAGAATATGACCATTCTCTGAGATGTAATAAATAAATGAATTGAGGCTGCTAACACTACAAAAAGAGAGGCAACCAAATGTTACATATTTCCTCATGCAAATACATTTCTCATTTTGAATTATTTGGGTCAAAAAATACAGTAACCTGAACATAAGTTTTTAAAATCTCAAGAAAAACTGGAAACAAAACAATACAAAACACTATGAGAAACAGAAGAAAAAAAATAGAAATAACATGTTAGAAGATACTGCACCCTCACTTAAGCCCAAGAGTTAGAGGCTGCAGTGAACTCTGATTGCACCATTGCACTACAGCCTGGGCAGCACAGTGAGACCC
>NW_016107998.1:21291-97747 GCF_001604975.1 Cebus imitator
GAGAGACAATTACAATTGTATGGGCTTCATTTCTATGCTAATTTGAACAACCAAATTGTTTTAAAATGACATATCTAAATATGTAAGAACACTGAATTTTCAATGATGTTAAGAAATTATTTTATTTTTATTTTTTAAACTTCTATTTTGGGAAAGGAATTATTTTGGGTTGTTAAGTGTAACAATGGTATTTATTTATGCTTTGGAAATAATCCTTGTCTTTTGGTGTTACAAGTGAAATACTTATGGATATAATTGCATGATGTCTGTGATTTGATCCAGAGGAAAAAAATGAGAAGAAATAAGGAAAAATGCAAGAGAGTTTGAGTTTTTTTGCCTGTAGACATAGCACTGGTAGAGAACAGAGGTGTGATTTAAATTCAGGTTCATGGCTTGTGGTTTTACTTGTTCTCTTTTTAAGCTACATCTTCCTGTTTCTGCAGCATGTGAAACATCAGATTTGGAAGGCTGAAGCTGAGGGAACACTTGAAGCCAGGAATTCAAGTCCATCCTGGACAACACAGCAAGACTCTGCCTTTATAAAAAATTTAAAAATTAGCTGAGCATGGTGGCCCATGCCTGTAGTCCCAGCTACTAAGAAGGCTGAGGCAGGAGGATCACTGGAGTCCAGGAGTTCTAGGCTTCAGTGAGCTATAATGGGGCTGGTGTACTCCAGCCTGTGCCACAGAGCAATGCCCTGTTTCAAAAAACAAATAAAAAGTAACATTAGAGTTAGAAAGTAATCCTTTTTCTTTAGCTGCAGAAATGTTCTCACTCATAAGTGGGTGTTGAACAATGAGAACACATGAACACAGGGAGGGAACATCACACATTGGGGCCTGTCGGTGGGTGGGGGGCTAGGGGAGGAATGGCGAGGGGTGGGGGCTAGGGGAGGGATAGCATTAAGAGAAATACCTAATGTAGATGACAGGGTGATGGATGCAATAAACCACCATGGCACATGTATACAAACCTGCACGTTCTGCACATGTGCACCAGAACTTAAACTATAATAAATTAAAGGAAAAAGAAACACAAACTATACTTACAAATAAGGCTGAATAGAACATTAGGAACAGTTAGTTTCTTGGAAACATGAATAGCTGGTGTTTTCTGAATAACCAGAGAGGCTAGAACCACTGTAGTTGTAATTTTAAAGAAGATTCTAAAAGAAGTAGATTTTAAATATTCAGTGTTTTGTTTATAATTTTAACAAGTTACGGGGGAAAATATTATATATTTTAGTAAGAGTCATTTTCCTGTTTCACATTTTATTCAGGGTGTTCAAATGATAAAAATTATGTAGTATTTTCAACATATAATCCATTAAACATTCATTATGTAAATGTGTAATCCAGGGGTAACAGGTGCAAGTTATAGCATTTATTCCATATTCCACGCTATATCAATTTTAATGTATATATGCTGAATGGGAAATTCTCAAAAATATGAATATGATCACACACACATATATAAATCTATATAGGACTGTATATATTCTATAACAATAATTGTATTCCTTGGCAGTCATTTCATCTTTTAGTCTTTGAAAGGTTTTCCTCAAGGCTCCTGTTTGAAACTCATCTAGACATTGTGACAGCTAGGAAGACTTTAAGATATAGTTTTGGGTTTTTTCCGTTTTGTTCACAGTATTGTCTCCATTCCCTGGAATTGTGCCTAGTATGTAAAGGTTCTTGATAAAGGCAGAATGAATGAATACTGAATTCTCAATGCCGAATTCCAAAATGGTAACATTCCAAAACATTCACATGTAGGATGATCAATTAAATATAAAATGTTGGATTTTTAAGGGATCTTAAAACGTCTGTACTCCAATTACCCATTTCATATTTGGTTGTACTTCCTGCTGTATACATAGGCGTACACCCTCAGCATACCTTATGGTGAGAAATAAAAAATAACTTTTGATACTTCTTTGCCTCAAATATTTACATTAGATCCTTCTGGCTGACTGATAACAAGACACATAACCTAAAGAAGTACCATTCTACTCACTATAATTATTGCATAACATAAGCCAGGTTTCTTACAAATTCATTTTAAGTTATTGAATAACTTTTATACTATTTAAAAGACTCTTCAACTATATAATAAAGTATCTTGTCCAGAAGAGCCATTCCATAAGTATTTTTAAAAATGCTTTAATCAAGAAAATCTTTCTGGGTTTTATTATAAAATACTTTCTCCACCAAATCTCATGCCCATGAATTTTCCTCCTGTCCTTAATCATGATCAAAATGTATGCTTTTTCAAATGAAGAACGAACGGGTTGGTCATGTTAAGATAAATTACTGATTCTAAGAAAGGCTTAAGCAACAGCTAAAGAGAAACTGTTTTTTGAACACAGTAGGAAGTACAGACCAAGGCTCTTCATCATAGGCTTATGATTCTTTAGCCTAGGTTTATGATTCTAGCTTTGTGGGGCTCCAACATATATTCCACTTGTGCATAAAAGAAAACAAGGTGTCAATGTCAATCAATGTCTTTCAAAAATGGCTTATAGGAAGTACTTATATATTTAGCCCACATTTAGTTTCCTCTGTCTTGAGTAAAGCAAAACTTGTCATGTTAACAAAGCATTTTAATTTGTAGTTAATTATAGCATGGCTGTTTGCCTTTATTTTGTAATATACATTTCAATATAGTATTGTTATTTTTTATATTGACACACAATTGCACATATTTATGGGATACATAGTGATGTTTCATACATATAATGTGTAGCGATTAGATTAATGTTCATATGTAACTTCTGAAACACTGATCAATTTTCTGTGTTGGGAGCATTCGACTTTCTAATGTACATTAAATAATCCTATTAGAAAAATATAATTATTATTGCAGTTTTACAGATGGAGAATTAGAAACATGGAGAGGTTAAGATATCTGCCCCCAACTAGTAGGCAGCAGAGCCATGATTCTTTCCTTTACCTGTTTATCTCCAAAGTATGTTTAAATTAATTGTGCTTTTGAGCTTCTCTAGCTGACTGCCTCATTCAATAAGATGCATAGGAGCCTCTTAGACAGCAGTGTAATGAAGACATTACTGGTTGCGAATATTGCTATTTTATTTTTACTCTTTTATTCACTAGGATTTTGGAATGGCTATTTCTTTCTCTGAAATCTGACTATATCACACAACTTGTGACACTCCTTATGGTCAGGGTTATACTTAGATAAGCCTTTCATCTGCACCTGGCAAGTACTATATACTTCAATTGTTCAATGAATTCGCATGAAAAGTTCTCAACTCATCTAGCATGAATTCCGTAAAGCCAGCTAAGTTGGCACTTTTATGTCAGGGAGCATTTTGTTCTGCCCAATTCCCCAGAGATTTGATGTTATAAAAAGTAACCTAGATTCTACAGAACACAATAAACCATTGCGAAAGAAAATGACAGTCATAGAATGGAAACCTTTCAAAACTGCATCTAAAATGAAAAGTATGACTGGCAGAGCTAGCTGCAAGGCAGAATGCTGCTGATGAAGCAATGACCAAAGAATACCTATTATCGTTCCATCATCTAAGGGTTTCTATGTTTCCATTGCTCTTAGCTATGAAATAGGCAAGTGATTGTTCTCCACATTTGGATACTTGAATCTCATTCAAATAAATGTGCACAAAGGACTATAAATTTAGAACCAATCATTTGACACTATCTGAACAAAATCAGCAGAGATCCAATTTAACAAAAAAAAAAATTTGTCTATCAAAATGCCAGTCAATCTGGGTACCTGAGATCAGAAATAAAACTCGCCATTGTACTTCTAGCACATGGTAAGTGCTCAATTAACTCTTAACTGAGAGAATCTATGCAACAATGCATGAATGGTACTGTATTTTTAATAGAAAAGTAAGGACAAAGCTGGGCACAGTGGCTCGCACCAGTAATCCCGGCACTTTGGGAGGCCAAGGTGGGTAGATCACCTGAGGTAAGGAGTTTGAGACCAGCCTGGCCAACATGGCAAAACCCCATCTCTACTAAAAAATACAAAAATTAGCTAGGTGTGGTGGCAGGTGCCTGTAATCCCAGCTACACAGGAGGCTGAAGCTGGAGAATCGCTTGAACCCGGGAGGCGGAGGTTGCAGTGAGCTATCACTCCAATGAACTCTGCCTGGGCTACAGAAAGAGACTCCATCTCAGAAAAGAAAGAAGGAAAAGAAAAGAAAAGAAAAGAAAAGAAAGAGAGAGAGAAAGAAAGAAGGAAAGAAAGAGAGAGAGAGGGAGAGAGAGAAAAAGAAAGAAAGAAAAAAAGAAAGGAAGGAAGGAAGGAAGAGATAGAAAAGACAAGGACAAATCAGTTGATATCTACTCTATTGTGGATAAAGATTACTAAAATATTGTTTAAAGAAAAATCAATCATTTTAGAAATTTGGATATTGCTCTAAGAGTATATTCCACTGATAAAGCAAAATATATGTGAGAGACAATAACACATTTTATAAGTTATTAATCTTTCAGGGTCTTGTTTAGGAATCTCTTGACATCTGTAGTCCATAAAAGCTCCAAATTTCATTCTTTGAATTTCTTCATCATTTTGCAAAATTGTACTCCCAAAAGAAATGTTCTGCTTATGATTTAAAAAACATTAAAATACTACAACTTAATTTGAACATATGGGGCTGTTGTGAAAATAAGTGAGATAATCCATATGAAAATGCTTAGCATAAGACCTGGCATATATTCAGAACTTAATCAATGTTAGATATCACCATTATTATTATTATTGTTGTTGAAAATTTAAATAAAAAATTGAAAAATACCCAACCATATATATTTTGTTTGCTTAACTATTCTGAGTTAATGTATTTTTTTCTCTAAAAGCAGAGACTAAAAATTATCATCTTTTCCAGGCTTTTCTAATTTGCACTTTAAAATTCCTAGTTTGTTGTATTTAATTCCATTTCCCCCAAAACTTTCTAACCACACAATTCATATGCACACACACATTTATTATATGTTCCTCAGTTGCATTAAGTAAAGCCTAATTTTTTCATGTCTCTAAAACAGAGCAAAAAAAAAATGTCACTTTGAGTGTCAAAAAATGTTACCACATGTTCCAAAGTTCAGTGGGAATCACATACACATTCAAAGACTAAGTTTGGCTTCAAAACACTAAGACCAGGAAATAGTCAACAGAATTTCACAACATTAAATGTCTCTTCCAAAGATAAATAGGCGTTTTAATGGGACATTTTCAAGATGCATCTGGAATAAAACTTCCGAAGTCCATCTGCAGTCAGGCAACTCATCAGATTCAATTCACTATACATGGCATACCTGAGGTAGGGAGAAATCCTTACCCTGTTGTCCAGCATGCACAGGTTGGTCTATGTGCCCCACAAAATTGTGATATAACTTTATGACCTTGTATTACAAAAATATCCTATTTAATTTATAATCCAATTCTCTCTCTCTGACACACACACGCGCACACACACACACACACACACACACACGCCCAACTCCCAAAGTATTTTGAAAAACTCAGTATAGAGAAAAAAATAGTTAGGAAAGGTGGAAAAATTAGAGCTCTGTGAGCCAAAGACAAAAATATATACAAGGTAACAAAATTTTTTTGAAATTAACTGCTCAAAAGTCTATTCAATAACATGACAGTGAATGACCAATCATAGGCCAGAGATTTGATGAGAGACCTCTATGTCACTTTGTTAGATATTACAGCTTAGGGGATGGAATAATAGATGCAGCAAGGGTGTATGATGCCCAAAGGTATATGATGACCCTATCTTCAAAGAACTGTTTCTCAAATCCTAGTCTAGTAGAAATGTCACTTTGCCAATTCTGTAAAAAATTCTATTAGATTAGGATTTCAAGGATTTCTAGTTTCTCTTGGAAAAAAAAATTAGACCTGATGGAAATAATCCCCTGGAATTGAGTAGAGGCTGCCTGCTGGAGATGTTGCATACTCTACAGACCTGGTCAAACCGATTTACACAAAATATCTGACATTTGGGGGCATTTCATTTTTCAGTGCCAGTCTAAGAAGTGATAGTGGTCCAAACAAGACATGATAAAAAAGATATGATAAAGGCTTAGACTAGAGAATTGTTTGCAAGGTTAGATAAGAAAAGACACTGAGACATTTTGAAGCAGGATTTGTAGAGCACATTAGAGATTAGATGGAAAGTGAGGTACAGTTAATTGTCTTCTAAGTTTCTGGATTGACAAGATTGTTGGTTACTCTATCTTTACTTAAGGTAAAGGCTTCACATTTAGCAAAATGTTTGATGTTATAATGTAGGGCCCTGCATAGAAAATTGTATTTATGACAGAATAAGTATTATCAGATCTTATTTTTTTTAAAAAAAGAAGGCAGAAATCGACCCAATTATACATGTTGACAACTAAGTAATGCCTATGGGCCCCACCAGATTTACATTTGGCAACTTGTCTAACCCTGGGGTTTCTTATCTTTGAATCCTTTAGATCTTATTATTAGAAAAACTTGCTTTAGAAATTCTGATAAAGTTCCTGGTTTCTCTCATGTGGCTGTGAACAGATTAGTATGCCCAAATCTATGCTGTGAAACAGATTTCCTGCAGGGAAACTGGCAGCTCCTGCTGTGAGACCATTGAATTGTTCTCAATCAAGGAGTTTTGAAAGCAATACTCTTTTACTAAAAATAATATTTTAAATGACAGTTATATTTTTGACTCTGTAGATAAGAATATGCATTAAGATGGGCATATAGTGCAGATTTCTCATATATATGAATGAGTACCCTCTTTTCTTTTATAAAGACAAAATTTACATGAGATGGATTTAAGCTTGCCCTTTAATCTAGAAAGAACAAATGATTTCTCAGAGAAAGAGAGAGAGAGAGATACTAATTTCCCCTAACATAAATTAGAATTTATTTGCACATTGTTATGTCATTTAAATGATCAAACTTAATTGAAAGAGAGAGAGAGGGAGAGAGATGCTTAGGGGGAATGTTTCTTTTTACCCTTGGGAATAGATTTGCCAAATTTCACATAGAATTTTCATAACAGGTTTGCTTTATTTGCCAATAACTAGAACTTAACCATGTTAATACTGATCCGAAATCTTTCACACAATACACTTCAGTGTATTTGCCTGTCCTCTTATTTGTCTTTCTTTAGCATTTAACATGAAATGGTCAGTTTCTCACTGTGCATCTAACTTGTAAGGCAATTTTAATGATGTTAAGGAATCAGCAGGGCTAAAAGTCTTAATGCTAAATTATGAGGAATTAAAAAACAAGGTAAGACTTAGTTCAGTGTTGTATGGCACTGGGATATGACCTTGTCAAGAAGATATTTCCTTTTCATAAAAGAAATGGCAAAAAAATCTAGATTGCTCACAGGAAAACAGGATGGGCTTGCTACAAAGGAGGACTATAGTGAATTAAAGCAAGTGCCATTTGGTGTCTTGTGCTTTTGTTAAGCAGTAGGTAAGCTTAACTCAGTCTACCCATCACAGTGCTGATAAATCTAAATTTAGTTCCAGTTTTGAGAGGCTGGTTTGTACAGAAGTAGAGAAAATAATTTTAGGTGAACTACATGACTTGAGATGGCCTGATATGGAAAGAGAAAAGCAAACAGATCTACCACCTCCATTTGTTAAAATGTGCCAGGGGCTTTGTGGCCAAGCTCTGTAGATCTGTTATTTCACCTAGAGAAAACTGCTCTATGATTTCCTACGGGCTGTCATAGGAAGTCATTCAAAAAAATCTTCCCTCCTTTCTTCTCTTTCAGCACTCAGTTAGGCCTTTTGGCAAGACTGGGTACTCACTGCCTTACAGTTAGAGAATGAAATCTTGTGCAGCTTGTAAATAAAGTTAACAATTTAGCAGTCTACACACTTTAGAAATCCTCCTGCTGTGTAGGAGGCAGTAAGACCTGAAGTCAACGGGCAGAAGCCACCTTTATTACTCACTGGAAAATACAACCGGGAAGAGTAGCCAAGTGTCCATTAAAAATGTCCTTTTAATTATGAGGTTGGTAGAAAGAGCCATCCATGTGAACAAGTTACCACAGACTAGCTTTTGGAAAAGTCAGCACCTACTTTGCTATAAATTTCCTAGAGAGCAAGAAATAACGTTCCTACCCTGTTTTTCAAAAAATCATATAGCAGTCTGTGGGTATTATTTAAGAGTTCTAAGGTTAGAATAATTCCTACACTTTTTCTCACTTCTTCCTCCTCTTAGCTCTGACAGCTGGTCAGACTGGGCACTAAGAGAGTGCTAAGACATATTCTTGCCTCCAACCACCTCTCTGACAAGAATCAATCTCCAGAATATAACAGGGTGGATTACAAGGCTGTTATTACAAGACAATTCTTTGTTTCTTAGACATGATCTGGACAGAAACTCTCTTGAAAATACACTTTTAGAAAGACGTCAATGTTAAAAGACAGGAAAAACAATGACTATGTGTTTAAATATATATTTAAATCATGAAGAACTGTCTTATAATAATATTATATACATGTATGTGTATCTATATGTATGTATCTATCTCTATTTTAGGTCATTTCTAAAATACGTATCTAAAGAAAAGATAAGATACAGTTCAATCTCTTTTAATAGCCTTCAATGCCTCTTTGCACCAGAAATAAAAAAGCTTATTGGTTTGAATTTCTATGAAAAGAAACTGCTGATGGGATGATGCGGCATAGCACCCCAATCAGCCTCTGCAACAGAGCCTTATTCTAGAGCTGGTTGTCAGGGACAAGGGTAAGATCAGGTAACAAATTTTCAATGAGATATTGAAGGAGATAAATTTTATATATTAAGGCTAAAAGTCTGACGATAAAGAGGGGTAAAGTCCTGTTGCTAGAACCAAGGGAGAGCCAAGTATATGGTTCATAAAAATGTTGGGGTTTTTTGTTTTTGAGACAGGGTCTCACTCTGTAGCCCAGGCTAGAGTGCACTGGCACAATCACAGCTCACTGCAGCTACAACCTCCCAAGTTCTAGCGATCCTCCCACCTCAACCTCCTGAGTAGCTTGGATCACATGTGTGCACCACCATGCGTGGCTAATTATTTTTATTTTTAATTTTTGTAGAGAGGGTCTCCTTATGTCACCCAGGCTGGTCTTAAATTCCTGGACTCAGGTAATCCTCCCTCTCAGCCTCCCACAGTGTTGGGATTACAGGCATATATCACTGCACCAGTCCATAAAAATGTCTTATGATGACACAAATTCAAGGATTAGCTAGTCAATTAAATTCTTTTTCATCTGTTTTATCTAGAACTGGTAAACAGGTCAAATCAGATCTGCAGGTGTCTTGCTCTGGACCACCCACAGTATTTTATTTTTTTTAAATAATTACTTGCCAACATTTTCAGGTCCTCATTTTATATAATTGAATTTGCAACTTCTCTTTGAAAAATTAGGAAGTGTGGTCCCACTGGGGCTGCAGCCCTGAACAGGATGCTCCTGCATGGCCACGATCATCTGCAGCTGGTGCTGCCTGCCCTCTTTAGGAGGAGGAATGTGCTCTTTTAGTTATGCCTACTCCCCATCACCCCCTTTTGTTGTATAGGTAGTCAGGTTTACTTTCTTTCTTAACTCCCTAATTGCAATAGCATTTGACATGATAGCTTCTATTTTGGGCTGTTTCTAAAATATGGCTTTAAATCTGAGAAACTTACTCATTTGCATCTTTCCTAAAACCCAGAATAACTTAGCATTCACGGAGGTATGGCTCCCTCTGTTTCTATACTGTTCTGCCCTCAAAGGGAAGCATTCATACCCTTGTCTTTCCCCACCAACATTACTTAGATAATATTAACAATAATAAAAGAAGTTAATATTTATTCAATGCTTACTCTGTTCCAGACACTATTCTAAGCATGCTACAGAATTCATTCATTCATTTAAAATTCACAGGAATTCTAGCTGGGTATTGTAATTCCCTGTTTTACGGATGAAGCAATTAAAGGACCAGTTATGAAAGCAGAAGCAGAGTCAGGCGTGTACCCAGCAGTGTGACTTCAGAGCCTGCATTCCTCTTTGCTATGCTGCATGCATTAAGCTCTCCTGCATTAAAATCACGAGAACAGTGTTCCTCCATTCAGGGAATAAGTAGCTCCCAGCACGTTTTGGAAGAAAGCACTAACATAGGACATTTATTTACAGAAAAATTCAACACAGTGAAGTGCTATGGGTATCAAGTATTCCAAACCAACACCCTTGCTATTCTATATATTGATGCTTAGCTGTTTCTTATCTTCTTAGAAATTCCTAACCATATGCAAATGTGTGTTACATAAAGACATCCCTTGGTCATCCCAGTGCAATCAATATGGGTAAACAGTCATTAAAAGAAAACCAAAAGACCCAAGTAAAAGTCCCTTTTCATCTCGTACACAAGAGATAAATCAGTCACAGACACCCAAGTTCTGACTTTCTTGTCTAAATGTCCCCACACATTCCCACTGATTCTTGTGACTTAACAGAAGCATTTCAAACAGACAACATATTTCAAGGGAATCAACATCAGTACACTCATAAAATTAAGAAAAATTAAACAATATAGAATATGCCCAACAGCACTGGAATTATCGATTCTAGAGCCACACTCTATTGGGGCTCACATCTGAGGAGAACCTCATCTAAAAAAGGAAAACACCACCTCCCACCTATTGTTCCACTGATACAACCCATTTTATCAGCCACTGTGTACTAACCCTTTCTACTTTCACTTGGTAACATTTCTCTCACTGTCTCTTGATAACAGACCTTTTTTTGGAATAGATTCCTAAGTGTCAGAAGTATTGAGTCCTGTCCTAAACGAAGATGGGAAACTAAAGTATTCTGATTCTTTCTCAGTTATTATTTATTCTCAGCTCTAGCCTCCGTGTATGTCAGGGCTTTGCTGCCTCTGAGTTTATTCTACAGCTTTTCCTCCTCTAGGGTCCAGCTCATCAGTAAGCACCTTCCATTCTTTTCAGATCACAGCGAAGTCTTTATTCTCTAGACGTCAGTACTTCAAGTCTACACCAATCCCTTGAGTTCCTTCTTTACCCTCTCCTTCACATTGTTGTCTCCAGTTCAGTCTTCTCTTTTGAGGTCTGTCCTATTGAATCCAAGTGCTTTCTTGATATTTCATCTAGCCTTGAATGTCTAGCATCACCTCAAACTTAACATGCTCAAAGGTAAATCTGGATTCCTAGAACAGACTATTAATGGTTTCTCACACAGAGGTCCTCACACTTGTAAATGAAACATCTTTTCCACTACTCAGCCATAACTCCTCATTTCTCTCCGGCTGTGCATTGAACCCATCAGCATGCTACATTAGCATTGTTTTCTAAACGTACCTAAGATCCAACCATTTCTTACAAACTCCACCCTGTCAGAGCTATCAATTAGCAAAGCTAGGCAATTAGCAACAGGCTTCAAACTAGTTACTGTGGAGACTTTGCATTTATTTTACTTTCTTCCTAGGCATGCTCTTCCCTCAATAAACTCATGGCTCAATATCTAACTTCCTTCTGTTTTCTGTTCAATTCCTACCTTATTGTAATGACCTTCCATAATCACTACATATTGCTTAGCAGTCTTTTTCTCATTACTCTAAGTTTCCCTACATTACCTTACTGATCTTCATGGGTATACGTAACTACGCACCACATTATACATTTATTAGTTTGTTATCTGCTGCCTTTACTAGGGTATCATCTCCTTAAGGGCAATATTTTTTAGTTGTTTATATTCAGCTTATTGCTGAGGACTCTACTCGTGGCATGTAGTAGACATCCAATAAAGATTTGTTGAATAGATAAATAAATAATACTCCCCTTAGACAAAAAAAATCATCTTTTGCACGTTTTACTATTGCTTACCATACATTAGTTCAGTGTGAGACAGAAAAGGATATTTATAAACGGATTATTTGCTTTTCACATACTTCATTTTTCAGGATGCTATTTGTGTGCATGAGCTGAATCCTGGTTGTGTTCCAGTGCTCAGACACTAACATAAATCACGGCCCACAGTAAGCATTCAACGACTATTTCCCAAATGAATGACTTGAAAACACCAAGGAGAAAGAGAGCAAGTTTAAATCCTTGTGATAGAGATTACAAAGAATTGGCCAGGGGACTAAATCTCGTAACAGTGAGTGTTGCTTAAATATAATTTCATATAAAAATGTAGGTGTCCAGTTTCCCTTGAAAAATCAGATCTAAAGGTTGGTGTTCCCTTAAAGGAGTTATCAGGGGAGTGGAAGAATGGCTCGTTGTTTCAGAAATGGTATGTGACTGTAATACTGTCCCTGAATTTCCTACTTCTCTTGTGGATGTTGTTCCCTGGAGCCTTATAGCAGTTTGTCTTTGTGATTCTGCATTTGCATAAATAACAGTCCCCATCTTTCCATAATTAAATGGCTTGTGAATGAACAACATCATAGCAAGAGTAAGAATGAGGCTTTTGGAGTGAAACAGGCTTTGTTTTCAGTATCAGCACTCTCTTTCTAGCTGTGGAGCTAGAATAACTACTACTTCAGTTCTGTAAACCTCAGTTTTCTCATACTTAACACAGGCGTAACACAATGACATCATACCATTTAAATGAGCTAATGCTTTTAAATAGCCCAGCATTTAAAAATACTCAATGAGTGTTAGCTATGATATCAATAATGATGAAGAAGAGTATGATGATTATAATGACTAGGATGATGATTCTTGGCCAACCAGGAAAAAAAGTACTATTATCTTAGGCTAATCATTAGAAAATGTAAGCATAGCTTTAGGTTCTGACATTAACATTAACCTTCTGTTGCTTATTCTATTTAACCCATAGTCAAGATGAAGCATCTCCTTGGATAAAAGTGTGCATCTTGATCCTTTTAAAAATTATTTACCCATAAAACCCTCAGGATTTAGCCACATAGACTAAAATCTATTAAGTAAAACAATTAAATGGTTCTGCATTCATAATCAAATCTAAAAATCTGAAATAATGCATTGGGGATCACAAAGACATAGCCTCATCCATCTTTTAAAGCAGAAATAGAAAATAAAAGGGGGAAGAGGGAATTCCTCTCTTAAAAAACACGTGATGCATTGAAGAATTGAAGAACAGAGAATTAATTAAACTTGGTTTAGCACAATGGAGCCAACTCTCCATACATGAAAATGGTTGAATTAGAATCAACTATGGTGTCAAGAGAATGCTAGGATATAGAGGAATTTAAACTTTATAAGACCTGACCTAATACATCAGTAACAAGGTCCAACAGAGGTAAAGTGGGAAATGAAGCTCATATGTGAAAAGATGAGAAAAAATGCCTTTTTCCTAAGTTGAGGAAAGAGAATAAAAAAGATATTCAAGAGATATTATGGTAGTGAGGCTGCAGAAACTCAAACTTTTGGTTTCATGTGCTATTTACATAAGGATATTTATGTGCTGCTGGATTTTGTAGGAAATTTACTAATGGGTTAATTGAATATAAATTTATAGCTACGTATATCTTATCTGCAGTAAAACATAATAATCCCTCCCCAACATTAACCAATATACTGAATGTTCATTAAAAAAAAAAAACCTTAAACTGCCATATACCCTACTTCCTGCAATGCATTTTAATTACTGATGTAATCATGGTAAATTCCACTGCAGGTGCAAGGCAAATGGGCCATGTGATAGAAGTAGGGAGGAAATAAATATGTACCCTGCATTTTAAAATGTTTAAAAAGGTAGCTTGAGTATATATAACAAAAAGAATTTATATAGAAACATCAAAAAGGAGCAGGGAAGAAAAGAAGAAAAAACAATGAAGGAGGAATGGAACTTAGGGCAGCTAGGACAGGTTATTTAATATAACCATGTAATAATATTCAAAGCTTTATCTAAATTAAGAAAAAATTATTTTAACTATTTCTGCTCTGTGTATGAGATATAGCATTTAAGTTTTAAGTCATAATTGGCAAGTTTTAAATAAGTTTTGCTAAATAATCTTTTTAAAATATATATGAGCATATACATCACTTAATGAGTTTTGAGTGTCTATAGAATCACTGTATTTCCAGCTGACACTCATGTGGATTCAGCTTTTGTAGCCCACCAGCATTTTGTAAAACCCTAACAGAGGGAGAGGGCCTTGCATCTTGAATCTGCCTCCCTAAAGGTAATAATCACCGCTTATCTTCAGGAATTAGTCATAAGTATTTGAAGTAGGCTTTTCATTTTTTTAGAGAATGTTTACTGATTGGGAAATGTAACACATGATGCTGTTACTGAGATTAAACCCATATCACCGAGAAAAGAGTATTCTCAGCAATAAATGTAATTAAAAATCATTCTACCTGACAAGATTTTTTTTCTCTGTTTAGTGACTTGAAGGCTTTATAAAAAGAAAACAAAACAAAGTTGCTAATGCCTGCTGAACAGAAATGAATAAGAATTGTTTTAGATTGCAACTTCTTTGATGACAGTGGTTACTTTAAACTGGAAAATAATTTACAAAATATTCCAGAGTAAATGTTCAATATATTATTGACTTTTTTTCACTAAGTTATGTGTGGTGTAGGAGCCTAGAGATCTCAACATTTATTGTTCTCTTTACAAAAAGCCCTTTATTAAATTTATAAACCTATAATTTGGTATGTGAAACTTACTTTCCTATAGAAAATATACAGTGTCTACATGTACAGATCAACTTATAAATATTTTTATCTATATTTTAATTTGTGTAAAGTATGTATGTGATACATATTTGTATTTTTATCACATACATATATAATACAAATACATAATTTGTCTAAACATATTATTAAAATTACTACAAAATATTTAACCAGCATGCATAACGCTATTTAGATTGAAAATCTAGTCAGAGTTTCTTTCTCGGAATTCTGGTTTTCATTTTTACTACTCCCTATTTAGTTGGGGTTGAGAACTCTGGGAACTCTGAAACTAAATATTTAAAACAGGCTTACTAGCTTTGTGTCATAACACAATTTATTTAACCTTTTGGAAAATGTGTTTTATTGCCTGTGAGTTGGAAGGCTAATCATAGCTAACGGGTGGTTGTAGTGAGACTTAAGAAAGCTAAATTATGTAACTGGGTAGTACATAGTAAATGTTCAGTAAGAGTCACTCCTAATGATGAGAAGACAAATATTCAGTCTTAAGTATACCAAAATATGAATGTCTAGATAAATAAAGGCATTGTTTCCATATCAATTTTATTTTCCTACAATACCTGTAAATAATTGTATTCCCAATATACTTACAGCCCTTAAAATTAGCTAATGATAAGACATGTTTGGCTTGAGTTCATGTAAGTTTTTTTGTTTTGTTTTTTATTTGTTTATTGTGGTTCTAGGGGCAAACACATGTTTTCATCTACTGGTCGTTTCTGGGCTCAAGGTAATAATGGTCTTGGTGATGTATTTACCATGATGTTCAAATAAAAACGCAATTATACGAATACTTCTCAGACTAGATAAAAGGCATCCCTTAACCTATTCCTATTTTGCTAAAAATCACATTTAATATATGTAGATTACAATTACTCTGGTTTGAAAGTTACAGCTACTAGTAGTAAAATGCCACAAAATGTCTCAATAACACAATAAAGAGTATATTTGAAAAGTGGCACCTTAAAATGTTGAAGCAAAAGTGGGAGCTATTAAAATGGAATCTGTTCCAGTGTAATTCAAGCTGGAGTGCCTCACGGAAGCCTGAATATATATCGCAAAGGAGCACCAGCACACAAGGCACAGGCAAGCTGGGCAAGCCATCTCATTTTAAAGCAATCCAGGTAAGTGGCTGTCTAAAGTGATTCAACTAGACTAGAAATTTGACCTCATTTTCACCACTCTTCACTAAACCACCTTCTCTTAGTTTTTGGTTTAAATTACCTTAGAAATGACATTAGTTATTTTAAATCAAACATCTAAAATATACTTTTAGTCTTTCGTGAAACTTGTATCTGGCCCCCTTAAAAAGATGAGGTCTTCAGGAGCTGGTGCTCAGTGAAAGAACTGTTTAAAACATAAACTCATTGTAGCTATCTAAGCAATGTTAAGACATATTTGTTAAACACCAACAAAAGCAAAAGCAAAAACAAATTGTGGACATTGATACTCATTTCCATGATGTGGATTTTATAATGAGATGCAAACACACCTCCTGCATATTCCAAGAATTACTCCTGCAGGATGTGTGTGAGTGTATGTGTGCTCACACACGTGTGTGGGTATGGGTGTGAATTTCCTGAGTTTTAAGATTTTAAAACTTGAATTTGTAAACATTTTAAATGTTTAAGTAAAATTAAATTTAAAAAATCCCACAGCAATCACAGAACAAGATACTTACAAGATGACCTGTATTAAGATATATCGAATAATACATTCTCAAATTTCACTCCATTTCTGTTATGTTGATTCTCCCCTTCCAGGTGCTAAAGTATTCTGGATAATGGCATCCACACTGTCTGACTATACAGCAGACATTCATACATTAATTCTAGCATCCATTAACATAAACCTTCACTGCCTGCCACTTCCACTTACCCCATTTTTGAGTCTACTTAAGTTGCACTATGAGAGCTTCATTCCTTGGTTTTAATGAAGCTTAGGATTTAACACATGTTAAACTGTAAATGCAGCTTCCAGAAAGGGAAATGTTTGAAGCCACTGTCAGTTACCAGTGTCACAGTGTCAAAGGGCTGACTGCACTCTTTCTGGAGAGCAAATATGGTGAAATATGGGGAAAAATCCTGAAGAAGGAAAGGGACAAAGTTCAAAAGGAGGGGCAAAGAGCACTATTAACTAAAGCAATAAACTCAGTGTCCTGCCAATTTTATAGAGTTTACCTCATTTAATTCCCTTATTAAAAAACCTTATGTATGTGTCCTTAATTTTTCTTTTCTTTCTTTCTTTTTTTTTCTTTTTTGTTTGGGCCCCTATTTCTATAGAATCTAATTCATTAAGCTTGAAATATGGTTCAGAAGTCTACATTTTAGGCAAATGTCTCAGGTTTTGATATAAGTGGTCTAAAGATTGCACATTAATAGACAAATAGATTTTGAAACAGAACTTATTCTTTTTGGAATCAGGTTTGAGTTATTCCACAATTCTATAATAATACAATTTCCTTCAATAAAATTTTACCTCTTTAGGAATTTAATCTACTACTGAGGGTGTGAACTGTCACCTAGGCCTTGGAAAGCAACATTATTATTTTACAAAAAGCCACATCACTTTCATTGTAGCCTACAAAAATTATGGGCTTCACAATTTTCTTTCTCTTTCTTAATGAAATGCTCAAATCTCTATTTAAAACCCAATTGTACTAACTTTGCATCCAATTGCATTTGCAGGTAACTACTACTGCCTTGAGGCATTGAGAGTTGAGCTGCTTTATGACAGTTGATGGGAATTAGCTTCCTGTGCAGAGTTTCAGGAGCAATGCTAAGTTGCTAACTTTTCTGTTTAGAACATACCATGCTCTTATGAAAAATATAATCTAAAATTTTTAAAATTGAAGAGCAGAGAGTTTCCAGAGCCCCATTCAATCAAGTTTTAAGTAATGTAGAAACTTTTGGAAAACACAAATGCTGCAAAGACAAGGTTGAGCACACACTTATATGGAACCAGAATGAGGGACTATACAGTGAGGTGGAAATAAAATCGTTGTATATTGGTACTACACAATCTTGAGATCAATTTTTCTCAAGATTTTACAAAGGTAAAAAGAAATGGGCTTTACTGAATTTGGAGTGAGTAGGAGGGGTTTAAAGGAAAGGTATGAAAATGTCATGGGCTCTAAAATAAACAGAGCTTTATGTGACTTCATAGACTTCAGAACAAAAAAGATGCAGAGAGACAGAGGCTTATCAATAAATGACAGATCTCTCAATCTTCCCTGTACACATACTTATTTCTCTTTTAATCTTTTCCGGTAGAGAATACATGAGTTTTGGAATCACACAGTACCGGGTTCAAGTTCTAGCATTTGTATATACCAGCATGGGTGACCATGGGCAAGTCACTTCAACTTTTTGTGCCTGAATTTCTACATCTGTAAAATGAAGATCATAATATCTGCTATTGGGACTACTGTTAATGTGCAATACACTGAGTATATAGCTCCTTAGATATATTAGATATTCAGTGAATGGAATCCATCACTCTCAGCAACACTACCATCACAATAGCAGTATCATTGCAAGGATTTATTTAGAATGATGAAAAGTATATGAAGTCAATTTGTGCTCTCCTTTGCAAAGACGGCAAGAGAGGGACTCAGGGCGTGGAACTAGGGGTGACGGGAGAGTCTGCAGGTGATTTGTATAGGTAATTCATTTATTACATGTAGAAATGTACTCTGACATGGTTGATGTATTGAGACCACATCCTAGAGGAGGAGATGGGGTTTATTCTGAAGGGGGTGAGTGGTTATTCAGGGTGCACTTTACAAAAGGAAAAATATCTGCCACTTGGAGGCAGGTCAGGAGCCAAGTAGGGTGACACCGTCCATGGATCCCGAAGCTGAAGATGAAATAATAAAGTATACTGAAGTGACTACAAGCCTGAGCTTTGGAGTGGACAAACTCAGATTCAAATCCAGCCTCTGCTACCTTTTAGTTTTGCGGTTTATACCAAAAGATAAATATTTCTGAGCTGCTTTCTCATCTATTAAATAATGATATATATTTCATAAGTCCAGTATGCAGATGAGGTAAAATAATATTTGTATACACAGTACAGTATGGTATATGCAGTATAATCAACACATATAACCTATTAATGTTATGAATAAGTTATATTATCTGGTTGCATATTTGGCTTCCTGTTCATTTCCATTTTGATATAATTACGCCTTTAGTGAAGTGCTCTTGAAATAGTCAATCTAATCTCAGCCTTGCCATGCAAATTTGGAAAATACTTGGTTTTTGTCCATACTTGATCCAAGACATTGAAGGCAAAGAAGGAAAGAAGGGGGAAGAATGGTGAGAAGTACCTCTAAGTGGCAGTGGAAAGCAAATGTCAGAGCTATGTGGTTCAGTCCCCTGGCTATCCTCTATAGCTAACTGGAAAGTCTGGAGAGCTTGCTGCTATATGAACTAAGAAAGTATTTCATCATAAACTTTCCCAAAGTTACTGAGATACTCATCAGATTGAGAGGGTACAGAATTGAAGCTCCTCCCTGTTTCCTAGGGCAACACAAATCCGTTTATCCTCAGTTGCTTTCATGGATCATAGCTTGAACTTTTGCAGTCCTTTTTCTGCCCTTAATCACGTAAGTGAATGACACCATATCGATAACACTTCAGTTAAAAAGAAGCCTGCTTATTCCAAGTGTTTTTATTTGCTCACTGGGTAAATAACACTGGGATATCTCCCTGATTCCCTGGTCATTCTTTGTATTTACCCTGGGCCTTCCTCCTTCCCAACCATTTTCATTGTCCCATAACTTGGCTCCCAAGCACCTAAAATCTACTCACTGGTCTAGAATCTTCTGACTTATGTGACATATTATGTGTCTGTTCCTTATACATTATTGGAATGGCAGCATATGGCTCAATTCTAAAGCATCATTCATGCTGATGCTGCAATCTAGTCCTATAAGCCTATTCTTCACTTTGACAAATCAAGCTTTCATTTTCCTCTCGAGCAAGTCTGTGGCTACTCAGATCTGTCAAGAGGCCCCCTGAGCCAGTCTCTTGGCAACCTCTTCAGAGGAGAGCCTCTGCTCTCCTCTGCTCATGAGCCTCTGCTCATCTGCAAAGGGAGCCTTGGATGGACATCAAAAGAATAGGGCTTTAAAGGCTTAATTTTTCTCCTCTACTTTTGTCTACTCAATGTTTTGTTTTCCTTTTCTTCTTAATTTTAAAATACTTAATTGACAAATAAAGATTGCATATATTCAAGTTGTACAATGTGAGGAGTTGATATATGAATATAGTGGTTAATAATTATCACAATCAAATTAATTAACATATCCACCACCAACCATGCTGTACATTAGATCCCCAGAACATGTCCATCTCATAACTGAAAGTTTGTACTCTTTGATCAACATGTCCCCATTTCCTTCTCTCTCCAGCCCCTGGGAATCATCATTCTATTCTCTGTTTCTATGAGTTCAACTTTTTATGATTCTACATATTAATAAAATCATGTGTGGTATTTGTTTTTTTTCAATTATTCTAAATTTTTATTATGGACTATTCCAAACATATAATCAAGAAAGTGACTTATGTAAGTCATGTTCCCAGTACCCAGATTGAAGTATTATCACTTCATGTCAACTATGTTTTCCTGTTTCTGTGCTGTTAGCACAGTAGCCATTCACCACTTATTAATTAAAATCGATTAAAATGAAATAATATCAAAAATTCAGTTCCTTGACTGCACAAGCCATATTTCAAGTGCTTAATAACCACATGTGGTGAGTGACTAACATTTTGGACAGTGAAGCTCTACAAAACAGTTGAACATTTTCATCACTGCAGAACAATTTATTAGTGCTAATCTACATCCAACCCTCTTCCCCCACCATAGATTATTTGAACCAAATCCCAGGCAATATCAAGTAATCTAAACGTAACACTAAGAAGTGAACAATACAGGTTGAATGATACTGAACATGTAGTTGACAAGGTTACAAGCAAAAATTCGTTAAAGTATGTGTATAGACAGATACATGCATAAATTGTGTGTGTGTGTGTGTGTGTGTGTGTGTATATATATATATATATATATATATATATATGATTTATGGTGGTTCTCAATTTCTGATTAAGGTCAATTCTTCTCCAAATTCAATAATTACTCCCTTAAAAAGATATGTGGTCACTTAAAAATGTGAGACACTTTAATTGCAAAGGCCACTGTAAAACTAACCTTATGAATATGGAATAAGGAATTTATTCATAGAGATAAATTTCTTATACATGTCTTACATCTCTTTAACTGTTAGAATGTAGATAAGTGCCTGGGTTTTTCATCTGTTATATGATGGTGTATAATTGAGGAGGGTGTGGAGTGAGGTGAGACATGCTTATCAGTGTGTCTTTGTATTGATTAGGTTAAGATTTAGAATAGTGGAGGCTGCCTCAGGCTTCTTTCATGGTAACTGTGTTGAACTTCATTCCTTTATCCATCCATTCAGCCATTCATTCATCCAACATCTACTTACTAATAGCACCAACCATGTGCCAGGAGTACAAGTTCTTGGATTTGATATGGATAAGAGATGCTCTCAGCTTTTGGTGAAACTTCACCTGAAGTGCAAATTTGGCTCCTGGGACAGTGAGTATTGCTGAGGATAATTGTGTCAAAGACCAGAAACAAGATAAGAGAGTTTTCTTAATTTAACAACAAATATGAGTATATATCCAATACTTATTCTAAGGCAGGGCTTGTACTAGGTGAACCCAACAGATGAAATTCTTGTCTCATACAGATATATGCTCCCTTTCTATTCTGCCCACATCCTCATTCTTAGAGTTGGGGGAAGAATTGTCTCTCAGTGTACAGTAAAAATGATGTGGTAAGAATGAGAAGGTGGGATTACAATGACACACATATGCTGTGACTCCACGTTTTTCATCTTCTGCCATCCTCTCAAAATTGAAGTTTGCCTATTCCCCTTTACATAGCTTTTCCAGGACCATGGCCCAAGCACCCACGAAGTCAACTACAGAAGGAGCAATCCCCAACTGCAGCTGGAATGTCTCTCATTGAGCATCCCTGACCACTTCCAGAAAGTGCTGGTCTCTGATTTCCTCTGGTCTCTCTTAAACTAACAGGCTCCATGACAAGAGCTGGGATGAATACTCCCTTCCACTCCAGATGCAAATATCTGACAAGTGTATCTGCATCTCTACACACTCTGCACATATTCCCCACTGAATTCTAGCACATCAATCATTTTTGAAGTGTTTACTGCAAAATCCTTCATAAACATTTCACTGTGAAACTTATTGTGGCAAATTTCTCTTTCCTTACCCCTTTCTCAGCTGTGGTAACATGTAGAAGCTCTCTCATTTGAAAAATTCTTTCAGAACAAACAAAAACAGTCTTGGTAGTTGATGCTTGAAACTGTCATTTCACATTTTTCTTAGTATTTCAAGATTGTTTTTTCTTTTTGGGTGGGGACAAAAGACTCTGGGTAGAGAAATGGGAGTTAGGGAAATTGACCTTAACTTGTTAGCATTTGGTGGTGTAAGAATCACTACACTCACAAAATCTGAAAATGAAATTCCTTTATGAAGTCGACAAATATTACTTGATCATTTGGCCTGTGCCATGCCCTGTGCTAACTATTAGGTATAAAATATTGGATGACATAAACATGTTCCCTACTGTAGGGGTGCTTATACTTAAATACCATTCCAGTAAAAAGGTAGGGGAATTAATAAGACAGCAGGTAAGTCTAAAGAGACTTTGTGTGGAAGACAGATTATAAGAATAAAGTCGGATAAATAAAACATTTAAAACATTTGGGACAGTGCTTACTACATACTTAACTTTTTGTAACTATTACCTGTTGTCTGGGATGCGTGTGTGTGTGTGTGTGTTACTTGAGAATTCCTTATTCAAATTATTTCTTTTCTACTGTTCTCCCTTTAGGTCCAAATTATTCAGTTAAATTGACCACTACACAGTCTCCACAAATTTGTGGTTTGATGCAATGGACCCTGTCATCATTTTTACTCATTTGAGGTTTGTATTTATCCTAAGTGGCCCTCATGGATTTATTTAAACTAGCAATGTCTGCCAACATTTTAAATAGTGACATGATTTCGCCCATAAAATCTTCTAGCCTAAGTGACCCTTATTGTGATTTAATGCCGTAAGAACCACTTAAATAATTTTTGATGTTATTCAATTATCTCCACAGTAAATACAGTCCAAAAGCTAAAAAATGAAATTAGCTTGGTGCCCTGATATGCTATAAATATAGACTGCAAACTCATATTCCTTTAGGAGCATACAGGCCTTATTCCTTATACATACCGGGAAGCTGAATGGCATTTAGAATGCTGCCAAATAACTTAATGAGCTCAACTTATTATGGAAATATTGAGTTATACCAATATATTGGAAGAATATAAAATTTCATACAATGTTTTGTTTTTTGAGACAGGGTCTCACTCTGTCGCCCCGGCTGGTATGCAGTGGCTCAACTTCTGCCTCCCAGGCTCAAGTGATTGATTCTATCCACCCCCGCCCATATGTTCCTGTACCTGGGACTACAGGCATGTCACCATGCCCAGCTAATTTTTGTATTTTTAGTAGAGATGGGATTTCACCATGTTGCCCAGGCTAGTCTCCAACCTCTGAGCTCAAGCCTCCCAAAGTGCGGGGATTACAGATGTGGGCCACTGCGCCCAGCCAAAAAACAGTTTTATTACTGTTTAGTAGCAACAATCATAAGAGAAACACAAAACCCAGAAGTCAGAAGACAAGAAGATTACCTGATTTGACCATATAAAAATATATAGTGTACTTGGGATGGAGGAGGAGGCACAGAAGAGTATGTATAGAATATAATTCTAAAGCTACGTAATCTATTAACACTGGCTACCCCTGGGGGACGGGAGAGAGAGGAATGATAAATTTTTTATTTTAGTTTTTATACTTATATATTACAATCAAATAGAAAGGCAATATTTTGTAATTACAATAAATATACTTATTTTCTATTAATGGCTATTTTTTGATCCTGTGGCAGGGGTGCTGACTAGGTGTGCTGTGCTCCCTAGGTCTGAAGGCCTTGTGAATGACTGACTTCACACTTCTGCAGACTGATCTTCCTAACGACGTAAGTTAAATATGTTGGAATTGTTGGTATAAAGTGTGGCTTCCTATGTCCTGGCAGGCTTTCACCCAAGGCAAACAAAATACCAAAATCAACCAACCTCCCTATGGAACCGAGAGGCTGTGTCCGCTGAAGCTTTCCATTCTGCAGCCTCGTATCCTCTAGTCTTCTCTGCTGAGAATATATCCTTTGAGGTTATCACAGTAACCTGAAGCTTCTCTAAGATTTACGTGTGACATTTTAACTTTTTGTAAAACCCAGCCCTCTGGTTTTATAGAAACAAAGAGTATGTTGATTAAAATCACTGGTGCAAATGTAGAGTGTCAGGTATATATGCCACATAGAATCCATCCTCTACCTAATAATTGCTCATACTTTTCTGTTTTTATGCTGAAATGGGTAATAAATCCCATGTAATAGATCTGAGAGACCCCATCTTTGATGTCAAGCTGTTTACTTTAGGAAAGAACTATATAGCTAAAAATATTTAAAGGCAGAAACTCTAAAATCAAATGTGGTATTATATTTTAAAACTTTTCTTAGATAGTTAAACTATGAGAGAGTAGCATATCTAGAAATTTTCTAAATAGTATGATTTTTGAAAATTAACCAAACATAATTAAATCTGGGGATATATTAATATATAAACCCTAACAATTTTAAGGATTAAATTTCAAAACTAAAGCTTATAAAACTGGTACACAAAGCCAATAGTAAGTTTTAAAAGACAAAGTCCAAAAAAATGTACGTTGGTCACAATACAGACAGTAAAACTATTATTTGGGATCATAAACTAAGAACATGTATCTTTCAACTCGAAGTTGCTCTTAGTTCACTTGAAGTAAATTTGCTGACTCTAAGTTCAACAATCCATGGGAAGATCTGAGAGTAGGAAATACTGTTTCAATACATATTCCTCTAAAGTGACTTTATGAGGTGCAAAAAGTATCTATGGAAGTCACATACATGAATTGTTGTCTCCTTAGTTTTAACTTTTGAAAACATTTCTGAAAAATTCAGCAGAAAAGATACTCAAAACGGCATTCATCTAAGCTGTCAATAGACGAAAGCTTTAAAAAATAATCTGTTAATATATTAAAAATAACCATTTAAAGATGTATTATTCCATAAACTTATTATTTATAGCCTATCTAAATTTTTCAAACTGAGAGGTATAATTTGCTTTCGGTGCTAGCTTTTTATTACAGAAACCACATATTGCAGGAACAAGTGTTCTCCTATGGAAATACATACATTCTTGACTAATTTTAACTCTAGAAGACGGATAATGTAAGGTGTGTTGGCATTAATAATTTAATAATTCTTAATGCCTTTGATAAATAATAATTTAAGAACAATGATATAAGAAATAATAATTCTTAATGCATTTAATAATTCTTATGCCACACAGCATCTTCCATAAAATTATGTTTTGGGCTCTGTGTCTTTTTTTTTAGCTTTTTACTACAAATAAATAGCATAATGTTTACTACATCACCAAATCTTTAGCTATCCTCATATTCTAATTTGTCTTCAACAGTAGCATGTTGATTAATTACTCTATTTCAGAGTACAATAATTATGCTTTACTTTTGGTAAAAATAGAAATAAAATCACATACGATACACATATATTGTGCCATAAGCCTTGAATAGTTCCTTTTTATAAGAAAATGTGAAAAATAAATATAATTAGAAAGTTTTATTTAACCAATACCTAACTCATGTATTTTCTAGAATCATAGGCTATCAAGGAAGAAGAGACTTATAACCCATATGTTTTACCCCTGATTCTGTCATTAGCCAGACCAGCGACCTTGAAAATATTGATTACTTATCTGTAAAATTGGATTGTTAAACTAGACAATGTGTGATTTTCAATTCAGTGCACTTTCTTATAACAGACAATGGGAGCAATTCCAGAATTTGATGCATCCAAGTTGAGGCTTAAATCACTAGAAGCTATAGTTTTAATAGTTTGTAATTATCCAGGTGGTTCAATTTAGTAAGTGTACCTGATCTGATTTAGCTTGTTTACCATGTGAAAACTGTAGATAATTAGGCTTCTAATATATATTCCCCAGATTATTTTTTCTACTGGCTCATGTTAACAGTGAAAAACACTGGACTTTGACTAATATCATCTTGGTACTGAAGCATAAGCAATTTCAACAATTAGAGAGATTTGTTTTAAAAGTATGATCCTTAATATATCTCATATTCATTAAATCTTTAGAGAGACTGATAGATACATACACACTTATATAATATGTATATGGCCTGTGGGCTCATGGGTTCATGTGTATGTTTGTGGGGGGTGTGTGTCTATGTGTGTGTCGAAAAAGAGAGAGTGAGAGAAACAGAGAGAAAGAAAGATGAGAAAAAGAGAAGAAAATTAGGGATTAAGGAATTGTTTGGGAGTATGTGTTTAGCAGTACTGAGAAAAGGAATCTTTTTTTCTAAAAAGTTTTCACCAATATAATATCAGTATTTGGAATAACTAAAAACCTCTAGAATATATCTTGACGGCAATATTTTACATGGACTTCTCTCAGAGGAGGCCAAATTACACAAAACCTGAAGTTTTATTTCTTAATGAATAAACAGGTGAGCTTTGGAGTCAGAAATTATGAGCTGGGCAACTGGGAAATTCCCTAAATTTTTCATGAGTTTAAATTTCCTCAATTACAAAATAAAGATAATAATAATAAGAATAAGAAGAATAGCAATGCCTATTTCATAGGGCTGTTTGACAATACCATTAGGCAATGTGTAGTTAGGCAACACAGATTACTTGGTGTTAGTTTTCTTTGAAGAAAGTGTGAAATCAATTTGCATATGATAAACTTACAATCCATGTTTAAACACAATAGATAATTAGGCCATTTTAATCATGTTGACCTTTGCGTGGCCAAATGTAAATATCTCCGTGTAGCCCAGCTACTCCTTCACTCAAGTCAGCTCTGCTGAATTTTGCGTACTTTCTTAAATAAGTAAATTAAATATTTGGGTGAACCAGTCCAATGATGTGAAAATACCAGACAATGAAATTAAACAACATTCTAAAGAATACTTTGTTTCATGACCTTGCACTTTGGAAGAGTACTGGCTTTTCCAAAGTGCAAGGTCATGAAACAGAAAGTATGAGAAACTCACATGCTAGAGGAGACTAGGCACCATAACTAAATGCAACACCCTAGGTTAGGTTAGATTCATGAACAGAAAAAGACTGATTCCATTACTGGAAAACCTATTGAAATCTGAATAAAGACTAGTTTAGTTAATAAGATTTTTACCAATGTTAAATTTCCTAGTTTTGATGGCTGCACCATGATTATGGAAAATATTAACATTTGGTGAAGTTGGATGAAGAGCATGAAGGAATCTCTGTACTATCTTTGCAACCTTTCTGTAAACCTAAAATTATTTCAAAATTAAAAAAAGATTTAAAAATTGGATGAAATCTGAGAGCTGACACTTCTTATAAGTTTTCTGGCCTTTGCTACTAGTCTCCATGTCCTTTCTCCCACATCTTTGCATCTAGTCTCATCCACAACATAAGGCTTTCAGCACCATCTCAAACTCACCTATGTTCTTGCTTCCAAACCAGCAAGCCAAGTAAAATGATTAAACATATTATACCTACGCTTAACTATGTGCATCTTCTTAGGTTTCAAATAAGTGGCAAAAATAGAAAATTTACGGTTCAGGGACTGTCAGTGTTGTTGGACAGAGCTCATTCCAGCTAAGTTCTAAGAACACAACATCTTTTATTACTCTAATAAATTAACCAGCAATGACAGTTTTGTGGCAATTAGGTTATATAAACTTTTCCCATAAAGACACATCATTAGATTATATTTTTAAACCTCCATATGTCACCCGAACTTAGGCAGAAAGAAACATGGAATGCGATCTTTATGACAGATTTTCTTAAATTCACCAGTTTTCCCATTTCTCTTGACATTTTGTTGAAATTTTAATACTCTACACTTTGGCATTTGACAGGTTTGCCTCAACTAGCTTTGTTAAGCAGGAGCATATGTTTTAGAATGGCGAACTATGTCCCCCTCTTTTTTTTTATATGGTAACTGTGGGTCAATTTAATGAGACAGATTTTTAAACAATCTGTGATATCAAAGAAGGGTTAGTAGGCTATGCTCTTTACAAAGGAACTTGCTTTTAACTTGTTTAGTCACTGAGATATTCTCCCGGGTGGGGGGAGCAGGGGACAGTCAGATGTGAAATATTTCACGGGTGGAATAAGGCCTTGTTCTATTTGAAATAAAAATTCTGAATTCTCATACGGATTAGAAAACATAACATCATCGCCAAAAAAAAGAGTATATATATTAGCATTAGGAATCATGCCCAGAGAGAAAGTGGGGACAACAAATTAAGAAAAGTCTTTATCTTTTCTTCTATATGCAAAATGTAAGTAAACATGTTTTATTATTCCTCCAATTAAAATGATAATAGGTACTGACCTACAGAAGTTGGCTGCAGATATCAACAAGATGTAATGGAAAATTCTGCTTTTCTAGAACGTTAAAGGCAAGAAACAAATGGAAACAGACCACAAAACCAGGAGACTCAGCATTAACTGATGGCTCCTTAGTTGCCTCTAAGAAGGGACTGATTGACATTACGTTCCCACACCAGGGAGCACCTCCTAGCCCTGTAATCTATGCTAAGTCTTCTGCTATCTGTGTAGCACCTCAAAACTACTGCAGAAAAATTGGCATCAGGATTGGTTATAGGATTTGTGGGTGCAAAATTAAAATGTGGGGTCCCTTGCTCATAAATTATTAGGCATTTCAGAACCATGACAGCAGAACATTACTGTGAGGCTCTTCTCATCATGGTCCCTGTGTTCCTGTCTAGGCTCATACCCATGGAGCCAACCCTGCTAAGGTCCAATTCTAAGGGCATGCAGAGCTGTGCTCATAGCTTATTTCTGTTAGATACAATATGTTTATCTAGGACCCTGACAGAGGTTCTATGTAATAGTATTCATGATTCTCCTTTCTTCTTTCTCATATGGAAATGATCAACTAGGTAAGTAAACAAGAATAATCACAGTATTTTGAGCTAAAAAATACCTAGTGACTTTCTGGTATAATGCTTCCATTCTTTGAAGAACTGAATTGAAGCCTGGCACTTGTCTGTGGCTCAGACTCAGGTCTCATGACCTCAAAGCAATGCTCCTTCAGTAACAACATGGTGCAAGAGAGGTTGTTAATGGCTCAGGCTTTGGAACCAAATGGCCTGGGACCAAATTCACACTCCATCACTGTGTGTTACCTTGGGCATGTTGTTTAACTTCCCTTTGCTTCACTTTCCAAATCTGGAAAGGGGGCTACTGACAGTACTTTACAGGATTAAATTAACTACTTCATGTACGCAATCCAAAACACTGACTAGCACATAGAAAGTATTTAAGAGATGTTAGCTATTCATAGTTCATGCTTCACTTAGATAAACAGCTGTTTCTGAACGTCTATAGATAATCATTTTGATTAGTAGGTGAAATGAAAGCTAAGTTAGAGATTTAAGTAAATCTACAGCAGTTAAGTTCATAAAAAATTTATTAATGGGTTGATATTTATGTAACAGAGTCCCTTATTCTTGTATATTATTCAGTTTTTATTAACAATTCAGATAAAATGTATGTAATATGGTTATAAAATGTGCTAACAGTACAATTCTGGGAGGAAATTCTTTTAACTGGGATGCAGAAATGACCGCCAGGAGGACCAAAGTAAACAAGATTAAATTTCATACAGAGATCTGGTTTTTAAAATAAAAACATGAAAAGTATCTGCTTAAAAATTTGACTGAAAGCTCATGAGAAATCACAGAATACTTGATTTCCCAGAAATAAGTATAACAAGCTGCATTAACAGTGTATACAGCAAAGGAAAGGGTAATGGGGCCAAAAAGAACTGCTAAAGTATAAGATTTCTCTATATACTCCTTTTTGTAACTCTTTAAAAATGTACACACACACACACACACACACACACACACACACACACACGTTTTAGCATGTGGGCAGTATAAAAAGGCCATAAGCTGGATTTGGCTTATGACTCATAGTTTGCCAACTATGGTCTTAACAAATTCTCATCCAACTAAAAAGCAAGAGTGACCGTCAAAGCCTACAAAAAGCAAGACTCTACTATGTGAGGCCCTTAAATATAAAGACGCAGATAAAATCCAAATAAAGAGAAAATGATTTATCATGCAAAAAGTATGAATAACCTCATAAAGATTCTTTTAGTATCTAATAAAATGCACTTTGAGAAAAATAATATTACCAGAGATTACAAGGGACATTTCATTACAATAAATGAGAAAATTCATCAGAAATACCTAATAATCCTCAGTGTATATGCCACAAATGATGGTATTAAGATAAATAAAGCAAACATTTACAGAATTGAAGAAAATGTAAATTTAAAAAATGTAGTAGGAATTTGTATACTTCTCTCAGCATTTGATAGAAGTAGAAAACAAGCTAATAAAAACACAGAAACTATGAACAACACCATTAACCATTTTGATCTAATTGTCACATTTTAATAACCTTCAACTGCACAACAGATATTTTTAATGCATGATATATATACCCAAGATGGACAATTTTTCATAAATTTTAAAAGGATGGAAACTATAAAACAAACTACAAAAGAATTCAGTTAAAATTATCAAGAATACTATACATAGGACAATACCAACTAAATGGAAGTAAAACAATACAATTCAAAATAACTTATAAGACAAAAATGAAATCACTAAGCTAATTGGAAAATATTTTTAAAACAGCATGAAAATACATTAACATTTTGAGAAAGCAAATTAAGCAGAACATGTAAGAGGGAAACATGTTTCTTTAAGCCCTTATAGTAGAATGCAAGCAAGATTTCAAATAAGTGGCTCAAAGTTTTACCTAAAAAAATCCAGAAAATAATGAGCAAAATAAATACAAAGGAAGTACGGGAAGAAAATAATAAAGAGCAGAAATCAAGGAAATAAAAAATAGAGTGAAAAGAGAGAAAACTAACAGAGTCAGAAGATTATTCTTTGAAAATATTAACAAAATTGACAAATAGCTAGCAAAACTGATCAGTGAGAAAGAGAATACAAATCACCCATATTAAGAAAGAAAAGGGGTTATTGCCACAGACACTATAGACATTCAAAGAATAATAGGAGAACACTGTGAACAACTTTATGTCAAATTTCAATATTTTAGAATAAATGGAAAAAATTATTGTAAAGTAAAACTTTACAATAATTTAGTAAGTAAAACTTACTAAACTAAATATGACAAATGAAGAAACAGAAAGTCTGATCTGTGTAAAGCCCTATATCTATTAAAGATATTGAATTTGTCAAGAACTTACTCAAAAGAAAACTTCAGGCCCAGATGACTTTACTTGGAAATCTTTCAAATATTCAAAAAAGAAGAAAATGTCAACTTTACGTGTTTTTCAGAAAATAGAGAAGGAGGTTGGATTACTGTCCCTACTTATATTATGAGGCCAACATAACTCTAAGAATCAGTCCTAACAAAGGCATTTCCAAAAAAGAAAAATAAACAAGAGTAACAATCCAATATCCCTCATTATGCAAAAATCTTCAAAAAAATTAGAAAAGGACGTCTTACATCATGTTAAATGACAATCTATAATGACTGAGTAAGATTTATCCCAGAAATCCAAGGTTGAGATAGGTTTATTATTAAAAATAAAATAATATAACCTACCATATTAGCATAATGAAGAAGAAAAGACATGATCATCCACTGAAGGAACTACTTATCTTTCACCTTTGTTAAGATTGGGAAGGATGCCAGCTGATAGCTGGAGCCCAGTTTCTTTATAAAGTATGGATATGCTTTAAATTCTGAGAGTTTCTAGCCTTATAAAACACAGTAGTCCCATTTTTCTCCTTCTCTTACATCTTTCCATAGTTTGAAGAGCTAGTGAGTTTGAAGGTAAAAAGGAAAGGAGCTCCTTGAAGATAGCAAGCAATTAAAAAACATGATTGGGACTGCCTGTTCCTTATTCATCCAACTATTCCTCCATCCACTCATTATTCGACAAATAGTTCTGAGATTTACGATGCTTTGCCCTCAGCACTTTTGGGCATAACGATTAAGAAAATAATCATGATACTCACTTAATGGAGCTCACAGTCAGGAAGAAAAGACAGGCATTTATTATGAAATAACACATGTAAGTATTGCAATTGTGCAAACTCCTATGAAGAAGTGTTACAGGTACTTTGAGAGAGGGAAATTAAAAAGGCTTTGCTAAGAAATGAAATCTGATTTTAGATTTGAAGGTGTGTAGGAGTTAGCTAAGCAAAGAAGGGAAGAAATACAGGCAAAGGGAAGAGTAAGTAAAAAATTCCTTGAGGCTATTCAAGAATTTTTTTTTCTGGCACAATGACTTCCGTCTCTGGATCTTAAAGAATGATTGTACTGAAGAGCCAAGACTGCCTGCTCCAGCCCATATACCTTCTACCTTACTGTCATCAAAAGGTTATTCTCACCCACTCCATGTGATTTGCAAGAATATAATAAGTACATGATCTTTGGAAAATTTGTGATTAAAAGTGGAAGGTCCAGGAAATAATGTCAAGGAGAAGTTTCTATTTTTTGATTCTCTCTTCCTGTATTCCATAGCCAAAGAAAAAAAAGAGAAAAACTTACTTTCTTTGAATGGAAATTTTAGACAATTGTCTTCCATGTGGCATATTGTGCTTCAGAAATTGTTCCGATATTTTGAGCTCTTAGAGCTGCACACAATGGTTAACCAAAAAGCTTAAAATACCAGAAACAAGGCCTAGAAAAATAATGGGTTCATCCGGAAGTAAAAAACCATACCGAGCCCAAGTAAACCCCATCCGTTTCTCCTGGGAAGGAGTTAGATCATGGCCTGCCGGGACTTCAGTAAGTCAGGGCGCTATGATTAGAGGGACTGAAGATTTCTCATGGCTCCAGGACTGTCACTCACCTCCTATTTGGCAGTGGATAATTGGGCAGATCAACTGTCTTTTTCTTTCTGGAAAAACAGCTACAGCATTCTCCTCATCTCTGGTTTCCCAGAAGAGAAAGCGTTTTTAAAACGAGAATGACAAACCCATTTTTGTTAATAATATATCCCTTCTGTGGCTCTTGAAGGTCTTTTTACATACTTTCTCTGAATTCTTTCCATGGTTTTCCAAGCCTAGCAAAGTATCAGCAAGTATGTATTAACTGATTATCAGCTACAGGATGCCTGTGTTTTTGAGACTGTACTGTTTTTATTAACTAAATGAATGAGTATCACCAGCATAGTTAAATGATCAAACTCTGTGTTTGTGGTAGTCATTTCACAATGTATTCATATATCAAAATATCACATTTTACATACTAAGTATACTCAGTTTTGTCAATTTTACCTTAATAAAATATAAAAAATAGCTTAACAAATTACCAGACTGTAATTAGACTTTTAGGAGTAAATTAATTCCAATCTCAACACTTCAAAATGTGGATTTTAAATTCTTTAACCCTCAGTTTCCTTATCTGTAAAATAGGGATGACATTATACCTGCCCAAGGAGCTGCCATGAGGATTAAATGAGATGATAAATGTAAAGAGCTTACCTAGAATGTGTAGCACAAAATGGCATTCCAAATAGTAGCTATTGCTCATCTTACACTGAAGATATTTCTTCAAAACTTAAAAGAGCCTTTTTGTTAAACTTTAAGGTACATTTTATTAATGTATCTTCACTATCAAAAAATTATATCCAGTTAGCATGACCTTTACTTAAAGCACTAATAAGAAAACAGTGGAATTAGAAAGACACAGTTCAAATAACTTTTCTGTGTCTATAAGTAATTTATAATTCTTTCTGTCTTCTGCTCACATATTAAAGTGATTCTGATATAATTCAAAACAGCCGCAGTTATACAACTCAAGGCCAGCTCATCTGTAATAGATTTTTCCCATTTCTGTCCACCAACCTTTACCATTTGATAGTATATTTAATTAAATTTATACCCAAGTAGTACTTTATGTAAGAGTTTTAAGTATAAACAAAAGTCCTCAATGTATAACCATAATAAATATTTATTTCTAAAGATAGTGAAATGGGGCATGTGAAATCAATTAATATAACAATTAGAGTGACTTTATCTCAATTAAAAATAAATTTTTTTTAAAAGTCCTGTTTATCAGAAACAAATTTAAGAAACAAAGTGAGTAGCAGTGATTTAAAATATTCTTAACCAATTTATGGATATCGTGATACTAATATACTCATGCTGTCTGTGTATAAACACTTCTCTTAATAACAAGGACTGAAAGGGACACAAGAATCACTTCCTATCTTAAAACAGTTTAACACCTTAACGCCCAGTTCTGACACTAATGCTTACATGACTTAAGCATCGTTTTTTTCTCAGTATATTTCAAATGCAGATGTAGCTTGGTGTTATGCTGATTGAGAGCATGACACCTCAGGATAGACTGTCTGGGACTGAATCCTGACTTCACACCTCATTAGCTGTGTGACCCTTAATCTCTTTGTGCCTCATTTTATTCTTATAGGGTAGATATACTACAATGAGAAAATGCACATAAGGCATTTAGTACACAACAAGTGTTCAATAACTGATAGAGGTAGATAGATGATAGATAGAGACAGATAAATAAATATGATAGTAGATAGACAATAGATAGATACAGATAAATATAGAGATGGATAAATAAATATATAGAGGTAGAAAGATGATAGATAGAGAGATAAATAAATATGATAGAAGTAGCTTGATGATAGATACAGATAAATATAGAGACGGATAAATAAATATGATAGAGGTAGATAGATAATAGACAGATAGATAGATAGATGGATAGATAGATAGAGACAGATAAATAAATATGACCATAGGATAATTTACATAAAGTACCTAATATTTTCATTTTATTTAAGTAGCCGGAAATCACTCATCAAATGGTTTGTGGGCAGGAAGGGTTATAAATCCCAGTGGAGGGTCATATACATTAGGGGAGTCCTAATTTCACTATTTTGCATTTTCTCTTGAGAGGACCTATATCCAGAGCAAACTTTAGTGGAATTAGGTAAATTGATGCATTTCCTAACTGCTTATCATATATAAAGCAGTAGAAGAGATAAAAGATAATACAGGATATACTCCTTCCTTCAAGAAGCATAGCAGTCAAAGTACTTAACTGCAAACAACAGAATACTTTGGCTAAATTGCAAACTTTGGCTAAATTAAACTGATATTGAACAGATCATGGAAAGCAGGGGACCCACTGTGGAAACTATGCAGTCAGCAACAATGACCAATATACAGGGCAGAATTGGTCCTGTGAAGTTATCAGTGCCACCTCCACTGAGCATCAGTTTTCACTGCAGATACCATCAGCAAGTGCCACTAAACACTGCTTGCCATCCATTACCACAGCTGCCACCCTTCTTAGGCTGGACTTTTCCATTAGATACTGTTGGTGGTGTTGTTCTGAGACAGTTTGGCTCTGTTGCCCATGCTTGAGTGCAGTGGCACGATCTTTGCTCACTGCAACCACCGTCTCATGGGTTCAAGCGATTCTCCTGTCTCGGCCTCCTGAGTAGCTGGGACTACAGGCACATGCCACCATGCCCAGCTAATTTTTGTATTTTTAGTAGAAATGGGGTTTCACCATGTTGGCCAGAATAGTCTCAGTCTTTTCAATCTTTTCGCTGTTTTATTTTTTGGTACCAATTTCCAATTCCAAGTTACGTGACTGGTGGTGCCTTGGTTTTGCACCTGTTCTCTAGTTGTAAGGGTGACTGAGAAGATGACTCTTTGGCTTTTTAACTTTTGTTATGGAGGTGGGCTCTGTCTCATAAAGGAAGGAATTCTTCAAATATAGTGTTTGGGTATGGGTTAGACAAAGAAATGTCCACTGAAAGGATACATTTACTTCACTAGGCAGGATTAGTTGAAATTATCATACAAAGAGGAATGCGTTAATCATATGTTAGATACATAAACAAGGAAACAATATGTACACTGATTAGAGACATGGGCTCTAAAATCAGAATGACCTCAGTTTAAATCCCAGCTTAGCTACTCTGCTTGATACTGGGTCCTGACTCACCACCAACTACACTCTCCAGGCTTAATTCTTTTTTGTATGGTTCAAAACGTGATCTAGACTCTGCCAGTCAGATGTACTTGCAGGGGACTTGAATTCAGGACTGAGTTGAATGGAGAGAGAAGTATGGCACAGAACATCTGTTGTGTTAATACAGACTACATGAGAAGCACTGTGGTTTCCGTCTAGCAGCTAAAGCAGTGGCTAGTTTATTCCGCAAGTGCTCCCAAAATACCAGCAGGAACAGCGGCTGCCTTGGCAATACATGACTGGGCTGTAATTTGGGGAGTCTCTAAAAACACAGCCTCATATCTCTTTCTTCGGTCTATCCAATAATTCCTTAATCTAAACAATCCCCTTCTGTTGAAACTAGCTTTACTGGATTCAATTTTCTTCAACTAAATCTTTATCAATACATTTACTTGCTAACATGTGTGGCCTTATGTAAGTTATACAACTTCTCCAAGGCCCCATGTCCTCATCTGTAAAGAGGAAATAATACAACTAGCTGCCACATCAGAGGGTTAGTGAGATCTTGTTTGCAAGTACACAGCACAAGATCTGGCACAAAGTAAGCATTTAATACAGGATAGTTACTACTGATGGCGATGATGATAATGTAATTATCATGGGGCTGGTGGCAACGGAGGCGTGAGCAGGGGTAGATGGTAGACTCAGGAGACTATCATGAAGAAAGAGGTATTTGATTTGCAAAAACTAGCATGCATTATTGAAGATCTATGGAAAGAAAAGTATCTTCAAGCAGTAACACAGGAAGCCAAGTCCAGGATCTGAGAAAAGTCAGTCTGTGTTGCAGTTCAATGGGCTGCAACTATCAAACAACAACAGAAGTCTTCTGGAAACGCTTCAGGGAAGGTTTGTGGGTGTATTTACGCCTCTGGCTTACGATGTTCACATCAGGTTTCACAAAGTGCTCTCTAGCATTCACTAAAAATGCTAAGAAATCAGCAAATGTGGCATTTTCACCTAATTAGGATCAAGTATAAAATGAAGCCCAGCCAAGAAGAGAGTTTTTGCAGGATGACGGCATTGTTGGCACCTTTCCTGAGCCTAAAAGTAAACTAAGTAAACACGTTTGCACTCCCACCACCCTCCTCCTATGAAATTTGTCACAGAGAGATTTATAATATGTTGTGAAGACCTAAACTTCCTGTTTTTTTTTTTTTTTTTTTTAGATCTAATGGGCAATTTGAAAGCAGGGGAAAAATTTGCATTAGAATCTTAAAAGAAAGTGCCCATCACCTGCAGAAAGGTAAATATACATAATACGGGTTGTGGGCAGAGCTTCATCAAACACTTAGTGTCCTGAGAGACGTAGGAAATCATTCAGTCGTTAAGAAAAGGCTTCCCTTTTGAGAACCACCCCAAATGGGAATCAGCATCTTTATAACTGCTCCTTGCTATTCTTTGAGTTGAAAGCTGAACCTTGTGCCAACACATTCCTAAGCTCTACAGCTGTGCTTACCACCTGGTCAAAGGGATGAGTTGTTCTCAGACTCTGGGCTCATTTAGTTACAAGTCGACTTGTCACAGGTGAGGGATTGGAAGTCAGTGGATTCAACTTAACCAGGTTTTGCACAGCATTCATATAGAGGTTTTTCTATGTTACAGGGTAAGAATGAAACAGGGGATGGTGTCTACTGCTAAAAGACTTCCTCTCAGTCTCTTTGTATATAAAATTCTAGGTTCTAAATGTGTCTACTGATTCATGTGAAAGTCTTGACCACTGCTAGGATGAGACAGGTAGCCTACTCACACTCTGCCCTTTGGGTCAGCAGTTATTATGGTATACACATGCCCTTCATTAATTGTTACACTTTGCACACTATATCAGAAACAGTCTCATGGTGTTTCGAGGGAAATGAACCCAGAAGGTGGGTTTTCACTTGTGAGAGTGGGAGATACTAATTTGATAACATTATGAATTATGTTTCTTTCTGTTTTTTCCACTTAGAAATAATAAAATAATAATTTGCAAATACAAAAATTACTATATTTCATTTCTAAATGTAGTTGGGGTCCCCTTTACATTTTAGTGTTTTGGAAATCAGAATATATCTACCATGAGATGAATACATTCAGGGCAGGATTTTATTATTATTATGAGTGTAATAGTGAAACTTACAACTGATAGTACTTGAGGGTAGAAATTAGTTACTTGCCAGATAGTGATACCTTATAAAATAGATACCCTGTATTGCTATCAGATCTGTTCAAGGCTTATCTTGTATAATAATTGTAATGTCTCTTAAGTATTAAATTATATCTGCCTTTAACCTATTCATTTTACATTAGAAAAATGTTACCCATGTAACACGTAAGTCTTATGACATTCAAATGTCATGAATGTAAACCAAGTCTAAAGAAGTGATACTATAAAACACTCATCCTGGAAGTTTAGAAAATTTCCCATAGAACGATATCCAATTGTATATTCTCTATGATATGCGAACTGTATATTTCAATTATATAGTCTCTATGATGTGAAAATTCAACTTCTATGCATTCATCTTATATATTAGTGTATTCAACAGACTTTTCTGAGATGATGTTAATGTCCTATTTATCTCCACTGTCCAATACGGCAGCACTTGCTACATGTGGCTATGGAGCACATGAAATATGCCTCCTGTAAATGAGAAATTAACTTTTGAGTTTTACTTAATTTTAATTAATTTACACTTAGTTTTACATACTATATAGGATAGCATTGTGATATATATTATGTAAAAATAAATGTATATATAAACATATATATATTCATACATATAAAATTGTGACTGTATTTAATGACACAGCCTCAATCATATACAAATTATAATACTTAAAATAGCAACACAGTAGAAATAACTTATGTTCTAAAGTAGGTAACTGGTTAAAGAAATTATGGCTCATTAAGATGTAGATACTAGGGAGGAATTGCAAATTACAGTCTAAAGAATATTTCAGAAAATAAGATACATATGATAATGCTCTTAAATTTAAAAATGGGATTAAATATTGCATATGCAGTTAAATATTAATATGTGTATTTTAAAAAGGTGAGTTACAGTTTATGACAGCATATTTACCTTTCCTGCCCTACTCCAATCATACAGGAATAACGCTAAAAGGAAGGTACAGTAATAAATCTGTACTAGCATTACAAAATGGGAAAGTATGCTATCATTCAGCTAAAAATATTGAAAAGTGTAAAAAAGTTAGAATGTAAATGAGGTTATGTAGATTCAAAAATTAAAAACAGAAACCTCAACCTAAAACAGGATTTGAATGAAGCAGGGCTAAGGAGGGAACCAATATTCCCACTAAAGTCCAGAGCAGTGACTTTCACGCTGTGGTCCCTGCACCAACAGTATCTGTATGGCCTGGGAATTTGTTAGAAATGCACATTTTCAGACCTCACCCAGGCCCACTGAATTAGAAAGCCTGCAGATGGGACCCCAGCAATCTGGGTTTTAACAAGCCCTCTAGGAGATTCTCCTGCCCATGCACATGTGAGAATCACACTCCAGAACACTCCTTCCCAATGCTGGCTGTTCATTGTAGTCACCTGAAGAACTTCTAAAAGTACTAATTCAATGGGCCTGTGGTATGGCCTGATCATTTGAATTAAAAAAAAAAACAAAACAAAACAGTGATTTAAAAATATGCAGTAAGGTTGAGAACGTATGCCCTAGAGAATTTCCAAACTCAATCAGCAAGTTCAATGTGGCAGCTTGTCCATGGATCTGCCAGACTCATTCTCTTCCTTTCCTACAGCTGGCTGTGGTTATTTCACCCAAGATTAAAATGTAATAAAGCCCCTTAAACAAGTGGGGGCTGCCTAGTTCCTAATTTAGATATTGGACTGAAGAGAATCAGAACAGAGTTTCAGATAGCTCTGGGCACTTCTATAAACAGAGGGAAAGGAGGCTCATATGAAAGTCGTGGTTATCTGTGAAAGGTCCTAGCACACTTTCTTAAAGAGGGAGATTGGTGAGCAAGCCCAGTTCTCCTCCTGTCCCATCCTCTTCAGTAAAGAGTCTGGTTATGGAAACCATCATGTAAAAGTGCTGAGTAAATGCATATAGGTTATATAAACCCATATGAGAGACTTGGTCTGGTCAAATTAATCTTTTATTTACGAATATGAATTGACTTCCAAGATCAGCACACATCTGAAGAAAATCATCAGCATGAAAAAAGAAAGACCAAGATAAGCCAGCATACATCATCACAAAAAGAAAGAACAGAGCAGAAAACTTACAAAATAACTTAAATTTTCAGGTTTAAAACCAAAAGGACATTCCATGAGAACATGTGACTATGGAAAATAAGTAACCACATAATTAGGAAGAGTTCTTAGAAACTGAAAATGTGACTGCCAAAAGAAAATATTTACCAACAATAATTTCTTTAGAATAAAATAAATGTTAGCAATCTGGAAGATAAGAATTTAAAATTTCAGTTCAGATCCGTGACAGATTGATACAGGAGACCAACGATCTATTTAGTGCAAACCTCAGAGGGAGAAAAATCAAGACATTAAAATAAGAAATTAAACAAATAAGATTTCTCTTTACTGGGGGAAAAAACACTTTAGATAGGAAGGGTTCTTAGTGTTATTTTTCATATTCAATGCTAAGACATATCCTTTATATCCAAGTCACTATTTTACTTTCTAATAATGGAAAAATTGAAAAGGCAGAGTCTTCGAGTTCAGATATACATCAAGGTCAGAAATATCCACAGGAGATGCCAGAGGTTCTACATGCACATCCAAGCACTTGTCTATGGTCATGAGGGACCGATTGTTAAACCAAGACCACATTCCAACAAAGTATCGTCACACAGCAAGGATGGAAAAATAAATTCCTCACTTCTACAACACTGAATACAATTCAAGAAAATATCAAAATAGGACAGTGAAGCAAATTAAATTTGTATGTAGTAACACCACGGAGCATTTGCAATGCTCTTTGCTTTTTTCTCAATAAATAAGCCTCACTAGAGTTTTACAAGAGTATTTTTCTAATTTAAAATAACGCAAAGATCACCTAAAAGATTTGTTAGCTTCATTATGTAACACCTATACTTTACACCCCTCTTTCACACACAAACATGCACAGACATACGCACACATACCTTCTCTTCTGTTGAGCCTTAAAAAGATCAAAATATTCAAAAGAAGGTTTATTCAGAAAGACAGAAAAATATTAGGGTGTTAGGCTTATTTCTCATAGGCACAAGTGTGAGATGTATTCCTATGTGGAAAATCTGAGAGAAGAAAGATTGCTAGCTAAACAACAACAGACCATCAGCAAAACACATATGCTGTTCTACTTAAAATTTTAGCAGGGATGTGATTTTCATCTTTTCCTAAATAGCCCTGCTGTCAGAGATATATGCGTGTGGGATCTGCATTTTCACATACCAGGGCCTGCCAAGTTGTCCTTTAACTTAAGTCCTATACATTTTTGCTTGTGCCAAGTGACCCGTAACCTACAGCTACTTAGAAATCATGTAATCCCATCACTTGCTCAGTGAAAGAATTCCTTTACTCTCAGCAAATGGTTTTACAGAATACGGCAGCCCATCTGCTTTTTCACCAGCTGTAACTGCTATGAACTTTTCTTTTTTTAACTTTCAGCCCAAAATTGTCTTTTGGCATCTTTTACCATTAGTTAATTTTACCCTTAGGGTACACAGAGTCTACTCTCTTTTCTTAAGAGGAAATTGCATGTTTATTTGAAAATAGCTATCCTGTTCAAACATTGCCATCCTTCCTAGCCTAAGTGTTCCTTCCACAGGATAAATGTTCTAACTGAGCACAGTATTCCAGGAGTAATTTGATAATGATAAGGATGATGCTATAATGATAACAGCTGCTACTTATGGAAATACCAGTACCAAGCATTGCACAAATGTCTCTATCTTGATTATCTTATTATTTTCAAGGGTCACAATATTGTACAGAAGGGAAACTACAGCTTAAAGAAGCTAAGTGAACTGTTTAGTTAGTTTGAGGAAACCGTACTAGACAAGTCTATCTCTATTCAAAAATACCTTCCTATTCACTATATCACATTTGTATAGAGCCCCACCTGCTCACTACTTCCTCTGTTACAGATGTTTTGAGATGACTGATATACTCTAAGGTACATCAACGTTTCCTGGAGATGGAGGAAACACAATGCACTTTTCATTTTTTAAGTTCTTAAAAATACTATATTTATGTTTAATGAACTATTAGCAAATACATAGCATAATGTATTAGCTCTTTGCTGTAGTAAATTTGGATGCAATACCTCAAATGCTTCACTGTATCAGTCTATACTGAACTCTTCAATAAAGATGATTTAGAATAAAACTGTTGAATAAAGAAAATACAGCCTTTATTCCATCAATTACCCAACCACAAGTTGTCTTTATATAATACACAAATTGGAATTCAGTAACACAGCAAGAGGCACATTTCTAACTTCTGCCTTCCTAAAGCATGGTGCATACTCCGAGCAGAAGAGATGCCTGTACCAAAACACTCTCACACACTCACAAGTACCTTTTGCTATATCAATCAAATAGGCTTTAGATGATCACCAGGGGTGATTGCCTTCTTTGGCCAGTTGAAATGTTGATAAAACCATGAAGGGATTACATTTACAAATCGACTGTTCTTTTGCTAAGTCAATCTAAGTCCAGATGTCAAAGTGTTTTTAAATATCCATCTTTGGATTTTGAAGCTAGCTATTAATTCTTTTCCCTCCAGCCAAAGTAAAATAAATTAATTGGCGTTTTATACTGTGGGCACAGCTGGCTGAAACATTCTGTGAGGAAGTAGATAGCACTGCAGAAAATGAGACTTACTTGGAATGTCAAAGCAAGGGCCAGAATAAAATCTATGAAGGTTGAGAAGAGTGATGCTGGGCTATGGGTATCCTTGGCTAGATTTACTAATCTCATAATTAGTGCAATCTGTGGCAGTATGGGACTTTCAAAATATAACAACCGAAACTGGGATTATTATAGTAATAATAATTACTAATTACTGAAGTTGCTATTTATTAGATGTCTACCATGGACCAAAGCAATGTGTTAGATTCTTTGTCTAAATGACTTCATGTAATCTTCATAACAATCTCCTGTGTTAGGTATTATTATTTCCATTTTACCCCGAAGAAAGAGGCTCTGGTAAGGAGGTGACTTTGCCAGTGTCTCTCAGGTAATCAGTGACTGTGAGAGGCCAGCAGTAACTGGTTTCTGATGCTATCGCAAAGGGCAGTGTGTAGGACTTTTTTTCTTTTTTTAAATCTTAAAAGGAGATACCTGACTGGCTGTCTCAGTAAACACTTTGTATATCCTTGTGAAGGTGCCTATGAAAGAGCTGCTGAGAAAGTTTTATGTCTTCTACTTCTTCATAGATCCCATTATGGCTGAGACTGACTGAAAAATCCACAGTGTTGAAAATGAGAACACTAAACTTCTTCCCTGAGACACTGATGCTGGCCAGTCCAACTTACTCAGAGATAAGATGAGACAAAAGCACATAGATGAATGAACAAAAGATTATCCTTTGGATTTTTAGTAACTTGTGCAGCTTATCAATGGGTCCAGTTTAGAGAATTCCTTATTCCTTTTCAGAAAAGCAGTTCACATGCCCTAAGTGGAAAATCAGGAACCAGAGTGATGGCTAGATAAGGCAGCTTTTCTCCTGAGTGGGGTAGGCGGGGGGTATAATGAGGCCATGTAGTTGACATTGGTACTGTATAGCTGAGCTGGCACAGAATACAGTTGAGTAATACCCTGACTATTCCCATTTCACAGATATATAATACTTCCACCACCCCTTTTTCACTATTTTTAAATTTCTGGATGTGACATACTAAGTGGCCTTGCAGTATAATGAGTTTCAATGTCCTCTTGACAATGGGATTAAAGCTTACTTTTTTTTTTTTTTAAAGATAGAAATCTTTGACTTGTACTAACAGTCCTAAATTATACATGGCAGCATCAGATTACCAAAGCATTGGCACACCTGGGAAGATTCACTATTTCTGTACCAGAACTCTTTCCTAAACAGCAAGAATATTTAAAAGAACTTTGTTTAAGTAGGCTTTGGCATAACGTTGCTGTTGTTTGGTGCTTTTCGGGTGACATTTCCCTAGAAAAATAGGCGAGTATTCCAGTGCCCCTTTCCCAACCTGCACTGAAAGTTTCAGAGAAAGATATAAACATGATGCATGCTATGTTGACAAAGTATGATGAGTTGCCTCTGACCACACAGATAACAGGAACATGTAGGTAAAACGTGGCTTTAGGAGACAGAATTGGGAACACCTAGGAGTGGATTTCTCCTTTCGATTTTAGCAGTAAAGTTTCATGGCCTTTATAGTGATAAATATTATCAAGATCCATTCAATTCTGCAAATCTCATGAATTCTCTAGAACATCCCCAACCCTCCATATTTAAGACAAGTTATGAAGTTGATAAAGTCCATATTAACCTTTTAAAGTCCTCTGTACTTTATTTCAAGGCTTGCTTTAAACAGCCTATCTTTAATATGCTATAGAACTAAACACTTCATCGTGGCAGCACTTTTCAGTAATGCAATTTTATATTCATACATGTATTGATTTAAATTATAGACATCCAGTATCCTTAATCCAAACATCTGAAATATGAAAGGCCCCAAAATCCAAGTCAATTTGAGTGTTGGCATGATGCTCAAATAAAATGCTCATTGGAGCACTTCAGATTTTGGATTAGGGAGGCTCAACTGCTAATTATGGCAATATGCTACTAACAAATATATTGCAGGTATTCTAAAATCTGAAACAATCTGAAATTCAAAACACTTCTGGTCTAAAGCATGTCAGATTAGGGATTCATAACCCCTATATATCTATCTCGCTCACCTTAATAAAGGAGGCCAGGGATATTGCATATTGCTATTCACTATTATATCTTTACAGCTTATTACAATACCTGGTAAATGATTAGAGTTCAGTAAAAATGTAATGAACAAATAAATTCCTGAGTGAATGAATGATGAACAATTACCTCAATCCTAATGTTTCCCGACTCTAAGCTGCCCAGAATCAGGTTATGTTATCCTCTCCTGAACTGACCCAATACACTGATTGTTGACATGCTGAGAAGGTATTAGTAATTTAGCAATGCCACAGTTAGGTTAATTTTCACTTGCCAGAGGAAGGAAGGAAAAGAGAAAAACAGAGAAAGAAGGGAGGGAAAGATAGAGGGAAGGAGGAGGGAGAACGACAGGGAGAAGGACAAAGAGAGAGATGAGGAGAAAGATGAGATGAGAAAGATGAGAGAGGAAAGAGGTCAGAGAAAAAGAATGAGAATGAATGAATGCCTAGTGTCTGATTAAGTAAGGGAATTAATGAATAAGATGGAATGAGAGGCATCAGTTGGAGAACTAGTAGTTTAAGAGATAGGCTCCTAAATTCATTTCAATGTTTAGTTAGTAAACAACCTATTTACAACAATGGAGCCTGGATATCATGTATGTCATTAATATAACACCATATCTAATTCTCTGTAGCAATGATTTGCTAACAGTCTATGAATAAGTTCCAATTTTCCATAAGGCCAGGCTATTTTCTGCTTTTTAAACTAAGGGGTTTTAGAATAAGGGTCTGTTCATCTGGTCCCTCCAAAATCAGTGTCTTTACTAAGTAAGTCAGCTATCTTCCACATCAGCACAGAGCCACTGTACCACTAAGTGGCTGAATGATCTTGGACAAATCACTTTATGATCTTGATTCTGACTCCCTAGTTGTAAGAACAGAAATATTTATATTGACCTTATTTAACAAGATGACTGTGAATCGAAGTGCGATATGTAAAGCCTAATGAATTATCATGTTAATTTTTTTTTTGAGAAGGAGTTTCATTCTTGTTGCCCAGGCTGGAGTGCAATGGCACAATCTCGGCTCACCACAACCTCCACCTCCCAGGTTCGAGCAGTTCTCCTGCTTCAGCCTCCTGAGTAGCTGGGATTACAGGCATGTACCACTGCGCCTGGCTAATTTTGTATTTTTAGTAGAGGTGGGGTTTCTCCATGTTGGTCAGGTTGGTGTCAAACTGCCAACCTCAGATGATCGCCTGCCGCAGTCTTCCAAAGGGCTGGGATTACAGGCATGAGCCACTGTACCTGGTCTATCATGTTAATTTTTAAATATTCGAGTTGAAATTATAATTTAATAACAGAAAACACTTGGGTGTTGCCTGCATCCTTAGGTATAAGTTCTTTAAAATAAAGAGACCTTGTTTACTTATCTGAGAGGGTTGTGGAAGGCTCAAATGAAATAATATCCATGAAAGTGCTTCACCTACCTACAACTATGATTGATATCCCAGAATAATTTTTCTACAAAAAATGCTCTTGTGCTCTAAATTGAAACAAAACATGCTTTCACCACAGAAATTCATGAGTAGTACATGGCAACATGCTTATTTCAGCATATTCTTACATCAACAATGTGAAATTACAAAAGAACTTGGACTTTGTAGAACATTATTATACCTTCTAAGTTGTAGCCATAAGTTCAGAAAATGGAATATGCAACGCTATCCTAAAAATATTTACATAAAGTTAATCATTGAAATCTTATGGACCAATTTCATTAACTAGTTCTGTAAGGCAAAAATACAATTTGAAAATAATGATGACTTGAAATACAAGTATGCAATCAGTTTCTTCAAAAATACATGTAAATTTAATTATCCCTGGAAGCTATCTTTTGAATTGGGCAAAAATATCCACAATGTGTCATAAATGCCATATTTCTGCTCACAGCAATGATTTAGTCATGCTGCTTGCCAGAGCTAAAACTCCTCACAAAGGCTAAGAGTACCCTCACAGCAGTCCAGTTACTCGTTATCTAGAATTCTGGATATAAAATCGTCCGCTTCCAAATATTTAGTGGGTTAAAGTATGGAAACACTGCAAAGAAGTGACAGAGACTCAAAATGTTTTTCTACCTCATACCACCTCCCTGTGTGACCTCCAAAATCGAGATCGTTATAAAATCACCATTTTAGCCCACCCAATAGGGCAGCTGTCTGAATCATCAATGTGGAAGATAAAATCATGGCCTAGAAAAGCAAGCACAGTGCAAAACAGGTCAGCACAGTAAACAGAATTCACACACACACACACACACACACACACACACACACACCCCACACTCTTGCTCATCAGATGGCCTTCAGCAAAAAATATACTTTAGAGACTGAAAATAGTCCCTTGAAACAACAACAGAAAACATTCTGTAAAACCATACTCTATGAATGTTTTAACTAATCTGAAAGAGCACATTTATTTTGCAATTACAAAGAGAGAAAGTTTATGAGAGGCAAAGACAGGACAACTTGTGACACTCTGCCACCTCCACCTATTTTCCAAAGCCTGTTGTAACTGTTTGCACCAATTCCATATTTTAAATGCCTGAAATAGCCCTTGGTCTCCTTCCAGGCTGTTAGCATATTCCTTTTATTGCCAGATTATTTCTTCCCTAAATATCTCTCCCGAAGATTTAGGGATGAGACTAAGAGGGTGGCAGCATAACTGAGAAAAGATGCTGTCAATGCCTCCCTCAACCAAATTTAGTGAGCTAGCAGAACCTTCGCGGGGCCTGTGGTCTGGACATGAGCCAGGAACAGAGGCCTCTGTATAAAGAGAACCTTAAAGCAGAGTCCAGTCTAGCTGGATTCTCAGGTAAACTTACAGCTCTCAATTTCCAAGGTGCAGTTTTGTTCATCCAGTGGGTACCTCCTTAGGTCCATCATGCAGGCGGCTGTGGTTGTGATTCTAGAAGACAAATAGCAGTGATGAGTGTTGATAGCAGGTCTAAGGCTGGAGCTGGAAATTTCAATCTAAGTATCAAAGAAGAGACTGTGATTTAGCCCAAGTGCTAATGAAAAAGACCGACGCAACTTTGGATAACCATATTACTTTATGAGTCTCACACTGATTCAGAAGATAGAGACTGGACTGAACCTGCATTTCCCAAAGTATGGTCCATTATTACTTGTACCAAAATAATCTGAGAGGGTTTCTTCCAAAGGCACTTCCCATGCCTCCAGAATGTCTTGAGGGGAGGTGGAGTGGTGCCAGGACTCTATTTTACAAGCATTACTGCTGACTGAGAATATGGGCAAAGAATATTCCTGTTTTTCTCACATTTATTTTCTTCTCCCTTTCACAAGATAGGAAAATGTAATCTATCAATCTTAGTTTTGATCCATCATTTTCACATTTCTATACATAGTACAGTATTTTGCCAGTACCTAAATATAACACACAGTCAGCCTTTTATTTATACCTAATTTGTTTGGTCCTGAGTAATCTGATGTTTTCATGATCCTCTAGATAGTATACTCCTATGGGATGGCACAGTTATTTATTTCAAACACTTAGTACCTTTATTATTTTATCAGGAACAAAATAAATACATTCCTTCAATTTGTCTGTATATTTCTGTCATTATTTTTTACTGATGTTTCTATGGAAGACCTTCTAGGAGCCAAAAAATTTAAACAGCTCTAAAAGAGTTATGGAGGTATGTTTTCTGGTCAATGAGGCAGCATAGGATCATGAAAGAACCCATGTTTGAAAACACACCCAATGCAGGTATGAGTTCCATTTTTTAGTAAAAACTCCAACAGAATACTTCGCACATAGTAGACCCTTTAAAAATTTACATGTGCCAAGGGAAACTAAAAGTTTTAGAAGTTAATGTTGAATTTGATCAACTTTAGCTTACTGCAGTGTCATGGGTACTATACTATGTGTTGGGAACAGAGAAGTAAGACATAGTTCCAGCTTGGGAGAAACTATCTAAAGCTGGACATTTTTATTTAAAAAGTCTTGGACAAAATCTGAAACCGTAACCCAGGTGGACTGAGCCTATGGAATTCCTGAATCAGGTGTGAGAGTCTCACTCCTCAGCTGCAGAATGGAGACATGTGATTAACTTGATGTAAATCATTCTTGGCTCTTTAGTTTGATTTCTGTTTCATTCAGATTTGTGCTCTGTTAGAAAAGTCTCCTAAGTTTACGTTTATCCCAATTCCTTCATTTATTTCACCTAATCCAATTTGCTATGCTGCATCGATTCCTTACCGTCACCACTGCCTCCCCTCTGAGTCTACATCCCCATTGCCTCACATCCAAGTCACTGCAGGACCTTGGTCTCCCAGCCTCTCTATTCACTGCTCCACCATGCATTATCCATACAACTGTCAGATCTTTTAAAAACATAAATTAGATCTTATCATTCCTCTGCTTAACATTGTCAATGGCTCTTCCAAGATGAGCCAGAGTCCTGGCTATGGCCTGCTCTATCTGGAATACTCTGGTCCTTTCCTTCCTTCCCAGTATCACCTCACTCCATGTCCTCAATCAATATCTTTTGGCCTTCTTACTTGTTCTCTCTGCCTAGAACATTTGTCTCCCTGATCTTTACAGAGCCCTTGCTTCTGATACTTCAGTTGTAAATAACCTTTTCTGAGAGGCTTTCCAAGAAACCCACCCAAAGTGGTTGCCTTAACTAATGCTCCACTCTTGTGTTTCTGTTTATTTCTTTCAAACCATCACTACAATCTGAAATTATTTTGCTTATTTATGGTTTATTTGTTTTTACAGACAGGTTCTTGCTCTGGTGTCCAGACTGGAGTGCAACGGCACAATCAGCTTACTGCAGCCTCAATCTCCTGGTCTCAAGCAATCCTCCCCCAGCAGCCTCCCAAAGTGCTAAGATTACAGGCATGAGCCATTGCACCCAGCCTTATTTATGTTTTATAAGAATTTGTCTTTCAGTAAAGTTTAAGCTGTTTAAAGGCACAGATTTTGTTCTATTCGCTGTTAGTGAACTTTATAAGTATCCATTGAATGAATAAATACATGAATTTATAAAGAGGCCAGGAGGTGGTTTTGCTAATTGTAAGTATTTCTATTAATATTTGGAGGATTATTTTATTACATTATTTCTCTTTTTTTTAACTTAAAATTAGAATGTGTCTCAGGTTGCAGAGGTTAGATATATGCATATATATATATATATATATATATATATATATGTATATATATATAGTATTTTTTTGAGATGGAGTCTTGCTCCCATCAGGCAGACCGGAGTGCAATGGCACAATCTCGGCTCACTGTTATCTCCACCTCCTGTGTTCAAGAGATTCTCCTTCCTCTGCCTCCCGAGTGGCTGGGATTACAGGTGTGTGCCACCACGCCAGCTAATTTTTGTATTTGTAGTAGAGATGGGGTTTCGACATGTTGGCTAGGCTGGTCTTGCACTCCTGACCTCAGGTGATCCACCCGTCTCAGCCTTCCAAAATGCTAGGATTACAGGCGTGAGCCACCGCTCCTGGCCTTTTTTTATATTTTTAACAATGACATATTTTAATCCATTTAATTAAGATTACATTAGTGGTAAGAGTTTATCTTATCAAATTGATTGTTTATGTTTTTAACTTAGAGTTAAAAACAAAAGGACGCAGGTTTGCCTTAGGTTTGCTCTATAACCTAAGACACAATCTAATTTTAGGTTAAATGGGATTTACCAAATTCCTATATTCTATAAATTCTATTAAAATTTACATTTGCATTTTATTGTTCACTCAAGGTTAAACAATTACAATTTATCTTGGCTATGTGACACTTGGCTAAATTTCTCACTGGTCCACAGATGTTTTTTGTTTTTTAGTTTGGTTTTACATATACACTCATTCTGAATTGCCAGTAACATACAGAGATCTTTACTATACAGAACTGACATTTTCAACAGAAGTAAAATTCGGTACAAATGGGCATCTTAAACGCCAAGCTATTTATGTAAAATGGCAGAAATAAACCTGTCTTGAGAAACTAGAGAAAATTAACCTCATCTTATAGAATGACTACAAAAGATATGAAAGTTACAGGGGCATATTTGCAATTAAAAAGAGAGAGAGCCAAGTATAAAAGGCTCGATTGTATTAATGAGTGAAGTTTGTAATTGCTACTATAGGTTGTGGCTTATACTTTCTGCTGATACATGTTCATGGCAACTAGCATCCATGAACTGGTGCAGCAAACACCAAGAAAAATAGATTGGCTAATGCTACTGCAGGAACAAAGAGTTCTACTCATGTTGTAAAAATAAAGTAGAAAAAAGTGTTTCCTCACAAACACATTTCTATTTAGTCCAGCATTTTACTGTTGTTTTAATGTTATAATACACTTCATAAAGCTAAAAGACATTTATAATGTCTTCTAGTCAGTATTTACAAAGGATTTGTAAGAGTAGACACTTACAAATCCTTTGTAAATATTTTGTAATTTTGTTTTACTCTTGGATTAGAACAGAAACTTTGGAGCCAAAATAATCCATTTGGAGTCCTGATCATATAGTCGAAAATGAGTAACAGACAAGTCATTTGTATTCTCTGACACTTAGTTGCCTCATCCTGAAATTTTCAGTGAAAATTTGCTAGTTTGCTGTGATATAACAAAAGTGGGAGATTTTTAACTCATAAAATGTTCCATAACTTTTGTTATAGTTATTACCACTTGCTAATCTGCAGATACAGTGATAACTCATTTTATCAGAAGTTATTTGGCAGTATGAGTACATGTTTATGTATATAAAGACATGTAGAATACCCACACATTTACATTATAAGTAAGGCAGAGATATCAAGGTGGATGTAAATAGCGTCCCAACACATAAATATGCAAAATAGATAATTACTCCCTACATATGTATGGAATTCTATGAAACAAAATATAGATGTACAACAAACTTGCATCTTTCCAGGTGGGTTATGAGATCAGAAGCCACATCTGTTCTGTCATACTTATATTTCAAGCCCCTTGATAAGTACCTGGTACATGCCACCAACCCCCCACCAAAATAATAATAATAATAATATAGCAAATATAACAATAAATAAAACAAAGGGAGGGATCAATTAACATAACCATTCTCAAACTGAGGATTTTGATGAAATTCTCTATATTTAGTAAGTGTCGTATTTAGCTCATGTAAAAACTCTCAAATATATTTGGAAGCTAAAATATAGAGGAAGCTACCCTGCAATTAATCTATTCCAAAAAGCTCAGGAATAAGCATCTAAATCTGTTCTTTGGGATCTTTTTGATTTATAACAGAGCTGTTTCTACAGGAAGAAGTCAATAAAATAAATACAGTTAATGAGCTTTTCATGAACATGTCTTTCTGAATCATGACAAACATCCTTAATGGACCTTAAATAACTCAGCACCACTACTAGGAGTCTTTGAAGTCAGGCTAGCACACCACTATGCAGGTATCCTGATTAATTTTTAAGACCACTGTGAGACAGCTCTGTCTTCGATCAAAGGACAGAGTCAATGATGCCTCAAGAATGTGTCTTATTTACCCATAATAAATCTACTATAGTTAAAAGTGGAAATGTGTCTTCTATGGGGTAAATTCTCTTGCATGATGAAGACCACCCTTGGGAAATGCTAATATTCTGACTGGACTAAGAGATGTTTGGATAAACTCTTTACTACTTAGCCATTGGGTAATATTATACAAAAATGACTTGTGTCATAAAATATTAACATAGAGCAAGAAAACAAATATACAGCACAGCCTAACAGTCACTCAAGCCATCTATGAAATCAAGAAATACAACAAGTAAGCCAGAATTTTGTACCAGACCCATAGTAAATGCTTTATAGTGTCATTACCTGAGACTTAATGATGGTATCATAGTATTCCAAGGTTTTTGTTTGTTTGTTTGAGACAGAGTTTTGCTCTTTCACCCAGGCTGGAGTGAAGTGGCATGATCTCAGCTCACTGCAACCTCTGCCTGCTGGGTTCAAGCAATTCTCCTGCCTTGGACTCCAGAGTAGCTGGGATTACAAGTGCCCGCTACCACGCCCAGATAGTTTTTGTATTTCTAGTAGAGACAAGGTTTCACCATGTTGGCCAGGCTGGTCTTGAACTCCTGACCTCAGGTGATCCACTCACTTCGGCCTCCCAAAATGCTAGGATTACAGGAGTGAGCCACTGCGCCAAGCCCCACGTTTATTTTGTTTTGTTTTGAGACGGGGTCTCACTCTGTCACCCAGACTGGAATGCAGTTGCATGATCTTAGCTCACTGCAACCTCCACTCCCCAGGCTCAAGTAATCCTTCCACGTGAGCCTTGTTAGCAGCTGGAACTACAGGCGTGCATCACCATACTTGGTGAACTTTTTAAATTTTTTGTGGAAACAAGGTCTCACTGTATCGTCCAGGCAACTCTTGAATTCCTGTGCTCAAGCAATCCTCTTACCTCGGCCTCCCAAAATGTTGGGATTACAGGGATAAGCCACCTGCCTAGCCAGCAATCCAAGTTTGGATATGATATTTAGATCCAAGTCTGAATATGACCAAAGATAGCTATTAAGTAATAACAAATACCTTTGCCAGCCAAAATGAAAACCTCAGAATCATAGTCAACCTGACATAACTTGGGCCTTTCAGTAAACTCCTTAAGAGGGGCTTCAGGACCAGAATGTATAGTCAGACATGTGTCTAAACGTGTGAGAATCTTGTTAGGATTTTAACCAGAAATGATAAGAAAGTGACTTTGGACTTCTACCTTGTTTGATTTCCTTATATAAGCAACTAACCAATTATTCCACACACACACAAAATATTTTTTTCAATATCTTTGTGTGTCGAAAAAGTTAGATGTCTTAACCCTGTTTTCAAAACATATTGTTGTAATACACAGCATGCTTTTACTTTGTTCAAAATGTGCATTTACATAAAAGGACAATTTATTCTAATTACAAAGAATAAAGAAATTCTCCAGCATTAGTGGGCATCAATTACTAGAGAAAAATTAACATGTTAAAAAGGCCAATTATAAAAAATATATTGATGTATATTTTTGCAAACTAACAAGCAAACTAAAATAAGCACTTCGGCTATTGGGGGGAAAGATCTAACTGCTGAATTTAAGCATTAGAGTATGAACTAAATTTCTGAAAAGTTCTGAAGAGCTCACTTGAGTTTTTTTCCTCCAATCTTGCTTTAAAAATTTTTTACTTTCAAATTCTCCAAGAAGACTTGATGTTATTGTGTGTCTCACAACCATTTTAATTCGGAAATTGAATTAATATCTTACTTATAGTATCTCCCTTGTAATATGCTCTTACTTTTGTAGAACAGGTAAAACATTGTTGTAGGAGCTAGGTGACTTTCACGTTGGTACTCTAACTAATAACTAACATATCTTGTATTAATTGATCACTTACTATGTACCAGATACCATCTAGTGTCACTGACATATATTATCTCATTAATGTGAGTTAAGTCCTATTGTTATTCCCATTTTATACATGAGAAAATTGAGGCACAAAAAAGTACAGTGATTTTCCCCAAGGTTCGCACATAGTTAGGGGTAGAGCTGGAATATAAATTTTAGATGTTTGACTCCAGAGACGGCATTAACTACCATGTCATAACTAACTACCTACTTGAGCTTGGTAAAGTCATTTAGCTTCTCCGGAGGATTGATCAATTTCTTATATACTGAATGAACTTAGAAATTCTGTAATCCCATGAAAATACATTACATGTTCTGTGACCTTGTATATTTTGTAATTTTGTTTTACCCACACATTCAAATGCTATATTTCACAGCTGTTCATTCTGTTTTAGTCAATTATGTAGATTAGCCCACCCCAGACAAGCAAATACAGGCCTCTCCCCAAGGAGTCCCACTTAATATTTTTCCCTGATTGAAGGTCTCCCTCAGCATTCCTTGCTGTTCTATCCTCTTGATTTACCTCCACAGAGGCCTTCTGCTTAGATTAAAATCTCCAAGACTCATGCATAATTGTTTTTTAAAAGCTCTTTAAAAGTCCTCTTATAGAGTCACATGCAGTACTATGCTCAACTCTGTAATCACCAAAAAAAGTAAGATTGCTAGCAATCATGTTCCCATTTGATAAATCATGCATTTCAGATTAGAGCTATTTGTACTCTTCTGCAGCTGTTTGGCCTTCTGTGACTCTTTGATTTTCTGGAATCTTATCCTCTGCAAAGAAACTGTGACCATTAAAGGGATACACAGGTTTCTGCCACAAATGCAAGCACTATTATGAAGACATTCCCTTAAATAGCATGCCTGCGGAGTCAAAACAGCACTATGCAACAAAATCTCATTTTTGTGAGCATATAAATACTACTCAATCAAAAATATTAATAGATATAGATATATCAGCCTCAGTCATTATTTTTCTTCTGTTGTTAGTTCTTTGAGGACCAACCTTTCTTGTATTACATTCCTGACAGTCTCATCTATAGTCCTTTCTTTATCTCAGAGGTGAGAATATATTATCTTCTAAGTTATGTCTTAAAGGAAGTCTGCATCCCTGACGAAGAGTAATCATTCTCTGTTTTAAGTTGTCACCACTGAAATCTGGACTCCTATCTCCCACTATATACAATTATTAACTCAAGAAGGATTAAATACTTCAAAGTAAGTCCCAAAGCTATAAAATCCCAGAAGCAAACCTAGGAAAAACTCTTCTTGATCCTTGGTCTAGGCAAATAATTTATAACTAAGACCTCAAAAGCAAATGCAACAAAACCAAAAATAGACAAATGGGACTTAATTAAGACAAAGGGCTTCTGCATGGCAAAAGAAACAATCAACAGGCAACCTACAGAATGGGAGAAAACACTTGCAAACTAGGCTTTTAACAAAGACTATTATCCAGAATCTACAAGGAACTCAAACAATGGAACAAGAAAAAAAATAACATCATTAAGAAGTGAGGAAAAGACATTAACAGACATTTCTGGACAAGTGCTATGGCTCACATCTGTAATCCCAGGACTTTGAGATGCCGAGGAGGGTAGATAGCTTGAGCCCAGGAATTTGAGAGCAGCGGGGGCAATGTGGCAAAATCCCATCTCTACAAAAAATACAAAAATTAGCTGGGCAGGGTGGCATATGCCTGTGGTCCTAGCTACTTGGAAGGCTGAGATGAGAGGATCACCTGAGCCTTGGAGGTCAAGGCTGCAGTGAGCCTTGGTTGAGACACTGCACTCTAGCTTGGTTGATAGAGCGAGACCCTGTGTTAAAAACAAACAAACAAACTAACTAACTAAAAAGTTATTTCTCAGAAGAAGCCATATAAGTGGTCCACAAACATGAAAAAAATGTTCAACATCACTAATCATCAGAGAAATGCATGTTAAAACCATTATAAGATATCATCTCACCCCAGTCAGAATGGCTACTATGGAAAAGTAAAAAATAGCAGATGTTGGCAAGGATATGGTGAAAAGGGAACACTTATACACTGTTGGTGGGAATGTAAATTAGTGTAACCTTTCTGAAAAACTGTATGGAGATTTCTCAAAGAACTAAAAATAGAGCTACTATCCAACCAAGCAATCTAACTACTTGGTGTCTAACCAAAGGAAAATTAATCGTTACACCAAAAAGATACCTGCTCTTGTACGTTTATCTCAGCACTATTCACAATAGCAAAATCATGGATTCAAACTAAGTGTCCATCAACAAATGACTAGATAAGGAAAATGTGGTATATATATACCACAGAATTCTATGCATCAATGAAAAAGAATGAAATCATGTGTTTGCATCAACACGGATGGGGCTAGAGACCATTATCCTACGTGAAGTAACTCAGAAACAGAAAGGTAAATACTGCATGTTTCTCACTTGCAAGTGGGAGCTAAACAATGTGTACACAGGTACCCACAAAAGCAAATAACAGACACTAAGGACTGCAAATGGCAGGGAGGTAGGAGGGCAGTGAGAGTTGACAAATTACCTACAAGGTTCTACGTTCACCATTTTGGTAATGGGTACCCTAGAATCCCAAGCCTTACCATTATGCAATATATCCACATAACAAACCTGACCATATACCCTCTGAATCTATAAAAACAAAAGTAAATAAATATTTAAAAATATCATGATAAGAAATATAGTTGAAACAGAGTCCCTTACAGACTAGAAAGCCACTCTCCGATTATTTCAAAAGTGATTAATTTTTTTCTCAATTTAAAACAAATGTCTCAGTACACCAGACACTTTTTATTGCATTAATTAAAAAACCTCTCTAATATTTTATTTTGATTTGTGACACATTGGAGTCATACCATTTCAGAACCAGTTTATCAGTTTTACACCAGTCTTTTAAATTTTTTAACAAATACAAAAAAAAAAAAAATGTGGCTTGAAGATACTGATATACAGCTAGCCAGTGACAGACCAAGTTACAGCCTCAACAAAACAAATTATAATATCTGGTACTACAAATTCTGCAGGGAAATAGATCCTCTTGCACATACTGGCAGGCGGACTGTAAATTGGCACAAACTTTCTGGAGGGTAATTAGACAACATTAATCGAAATCCACTGAATGTGCAACCATTTGTTCCTAAAAACACCACCTTAATAAATTAATGTGAATTTATACAAAACTATATGCAAGGATGTTAAGAACAACTTTATTCATATTTGGGCAAAAACATCTCAGAAACATTCTATATAAGAAGTATTACCCACTGCCACTCTGCCCTCTGGAAAGAGCGGGAATTCCTTACCACAAAGGGGTCCCCCATAATGCTACCCAAATCGCTAATCTCCTGCAGGCCCTATCACTGCCCAAAGAAGTCGCCGTCATCCAGTCATCCACTGCCGAGGGCACCAGGCCCAGCAGGATGCCGTTTCCCGGGGCAATGCAAGGGCAGATGCAGCAGCAAAATCCTTAACCAGTACCAGGCTAGCCCCGACTCCGGTCCTGTTCCTCACGACGGCCACGCCTCCGGTTTACTCGCCATCAGACAAACAGGCCCTCATATTAAAAGGAGGAACCTGTCTGTTTCTTCAGGAGCAGTGCTGCTACCATGTCAATGAAACAGGCCTTGTAGAAGAGAACATCGACACTCTCTACCGCCTCCAAGAAGACCTCGGAAGAAAACAGAGCACACCAGTCTCGCCTCTCAACGGGTGGCAAGCCCCCATGCTTACCTGGCTAACCCCTATTATCACTTCCATTATCGTAATTTGTCTTCTGCTAATGCTAGCCCCTTTTTTCCTCAGGTTTTTACAGGCCCGCATGAGGGAAATTTCCAGGGTGACCATAAACCAGATGCTGCTTCACCCCTATGTCCGACTCCCAACCAAGGCACCAGCCAACTGACCCTTCTCCCTCACTCCGCCCTTATTCAGCAGGAAGTAGCCAGAAAGAAACGGCGTCCTATATCATCAAAAGGGTCGGAATGTAAGGCCAGTTGCCTCGCTGGTAGGTTGGACACACCCACCTCTGCACCCGGCACCAGGCTCTGCACTCGGCACCTAGCTCTGCTGTATGGCTGCCCTGGAAGGCTCCAGCTGATGCAAGGCTCCTGGCCAGCTCTCCCACTGGAAAACCCGCCCAACCAATAGCGGCCCACCCCGTCTCAATCCGGCTCCCCTGGAGTCAATCAGAGCACCCAGCTGTTGCTCGTTCCTCCTAGCCATAAAAACCCTAAGCCCCAGGAAGTTGGTGCAACTTCCCTGGCCCCTTCCCCTGGGACCATGGAACCTTACCCCCCCCAAAAAAAAGGTATATATGTATAGATAGGTATATAGGTAAATATGTATAGATAGCTAATATATGAGAATAAATGAATTTTGATCCATTCTATATATATATATTATATAGATATATATGTATATATAGCAAATATATAAGGATGTTTAAATGAATTTTAATCCAGTCACATGATTCAATAAAGAACACTTTGAGAAGAGTGAGGACATAGGAAAGTCCTATTAATAAGTGAAGATTAAAAGAGCATATAGGAAATCAAGTTGTATAGCATAATTTCATATTTATTTAAAAAGGTATATTAAGTGCACAGTTAAATGACTAAAAATACACTAAAATAAGCAGTGGAAATATAGTTGATTTTTATTTTCTATAGTTTAACTGTTTCTATGGTGAATATGCATTTTTCCCTCTAAAAAATGTTATTAAGAGAATTTACCCTAAGTTTGCACTAAGGCTATTCCTTGCAGCTAACTTACTCTATTTGCAATAGCCTGCATTCTCTGTATGAAATATGGGATATACATGGGATACTAACATTCCATGGGTTGTAAATGATCAGCATAACTACATCAAATGTAGGCGCTTCAGTAAATTGCATGTGCCATTTAAATGTTGGTGGAAATATCATCATTTAATTACAGGTTTTCAAAGTAGAAAGATGATAAAATGATGTCTATACAAATATCTTTCTAATGATTGAGTTCCTTCCATAAGATCTCTATAATTATTGTTCTAATGAATCTCTTCAGTGATTTGGAACTCATTCTCTTTGAAAGGAAACTATTCCATCTTTGAAAAGCTATGATTACCAGGAAGTTTTTCTATATTTAACACTTTCAATTCTTTAATTGTAAATTATTTATTCATGTACTTGCAGGTTTTTTTGATTTTGTTTTTGTTTTTTTTTGTCTGAGGGGTGTTTCTCTTTTTCTTAGTGATTCATTTGAGTTTTTGATATTTTGTTGTGATAAAAGCTATTAATCATTTACATTTTTATTTCTTAAGCAGTTCTGTGCTGGGAAAATCCTTCTTCGTCCTGAGAGAAGATAAAGATTTCAAGATAGGCATACCTCCTTTTATTGTGCTTTGCTTTATTGCACCTTGCAGACACTGTGTTCTTTACAAATCAAAGTTTTGTGATAACCATGTGTCAAGTAAGTCTGTTTGTTCCCATTTTTTCCAAATCATGTGCTCACTTCCTGTCTCTGTATCAAATTTTGGTAATTCTCACAATATTTCCAACTTTTCGATTTTTATCATATCTGTCACAGTCATCTGTGATCAGTGATTTTTGACGTTACTATTGTAATTGTTTTGGGGAGCCATGAAGCATGTACACATAAGACAATGAACTTAACAGAATGCTTGTTTTACGACCAGCCATACTCATCTCTCTCTCTCTCTCCTCAGGCCTTCCTATTTTCTGAGACATAATGATGTTGAAATTAGGCCAATTAATAATTCTACAATGGCCTCTAGGTGTTCTAGTGAAAGAAAGGTTTCCATGTCTCTCACTTTAAAGCAAAGCTAGAAGTGATTAAACTTAGTAAGAAAGTCACGCAATAGCCAAAACAGACTGAAACCTAGGTCTCCTGTTGCAAATAGCCAAGTTATGAATGCAAAACCAAAGTTCCTGAAAGAAATTTAAAGTGCTGTGCCAATGAACACATGAACGATAAGAAAGCAAAACAACATTATTGCTGATATGAAGAAAGTTTTAGTGCTCTGGATGGAAGATCAAATCATCCACAACATTCCCTTTAGCCAAAGCCTAATCCAGAGGAAAGCTCTAAATCTCTTTAATTTCATGAAGGCTATGAGAGGTGTGGAAGCTGCAGAAGATAGGTTGAAAGCTAGCAGAGGTTGGTTCATAAAGTTTAAGGAAAGAAGACATCTCCATAACATAAAAGTGCAAGGTGAAGTTCAAGTGCTCATGGAGAAAAGCTGTAGAAAATTTTCCAGAAGATCTAGCTAAGATAATTGATGAAGGTGGCTACTCCACACAACAGAGTTTAAATATAGACAAAACAGCCTTCCATTGGGAGGAGATGCTATCTAGGACTTCCATAGCTAGAGAGGAGAAGTCAATTCCTTTATTTCAAATCTTCAATGGGCAGGTTGACTTTCTTGTTAAGGGCTAATGCAACTGATGACTTTAAGTTGAAGGTAGGGCTCACTGACCATTCCCAAAATCATAAGGCCATTAAGAGTTATGCTAAACCTGCTTTGCCTGTGCTCTATGCCTGTCCATTTGGAAGGACAAAGCCTGGATAATAGTACATCTGTTTACAGCATGATTTACTGACTATTTAAAATCTACTGTTGAGAACTACTACTCAGAAAAATAGAAAACAGAGGTTCCTTTCAAAATGTTACTTTCATTGACAATGTACCTGTCTACCCAAGAGACTTATGGAGATGTATAAGGAAATTAACATTTTTATACCTGCTACTGTGACATCCATTCTGCTGCCCATGGATCAAGGGGTAATTTTGACTTTCAAGTCTCATTATTTAAGAAATACATTTCATAAGGTTATTGGTGTCATGTATAGTGATTCCTTTGATTGATCTGGGTAAAGTAAATTGAAAACCTGGAAAGGATTCACCATTCCAGATGCCATTAAGAACATTAGTGATTCATAGGAGGAGGTCAAAAAAACAACATTTATAAGAGTTTAGGATAAGTTGACTCCACCCTCATTGACGGCTTTAAGGAGTTTATGACTACAGCGGAGGAAGTCACTACAGATATAGTAGAAATAGTAAGAGAGCTAGAATTAGAAGTGGAGCTTGAAGATGTGACTGAATTGATGTAATCTGATGATGAAACTTTAATGATTGAGAATTTTTTTCTTTTGGACAGGCAAAGAAAGTGATTTCTTGAGACGAAACCTATTCCAGGTGAAAATGCTATGAATATTGTTGAAATGACAATGAAGAACTTACAATATTACATAAAATTATTTGATAAAGCAGCTGCATGGTTTGAGAGGATTGACTCCAATTTTGAAAGAAGTTATATGGGTTAAATGCTATCAAACAGCAAAGCATGCCACAGAGAAATCATCTGTGAAATGAAGACTCAATCAATAAGACAAGCTCCATTGTTCTCTTATTTTAATAAATTGCCCCAGACACCCCAACTCAGCAATCACCATCCTGATCAGTCAGCAGCCATAAACATCAAGGCAAGGTTCCACATGTTCAAAAAGATATGACTCACTGAAGGCTCAGATGATCATTAGTACAATTTTTTAGCAGTAAAATATTTTTAAACCAAGAAATGTACATTATTTTTATTAAACATAATGTTACTACACACAATACACTGCAGTATAGTGTAAACATAACTTTTTTTTTGAATTGGGAAACAAAAATTGTGATTCCCTTTATTGTGATATTTGCTTTATTGCAGTGTTCTAGGAAAGAAACCTGCAATATCTCTGCCGTACGCCTCATATTTCTATCTGTCTTATGGTCTCAATATTTATAGTTAATTATTAAATCTATCAGAAATTTATACTGACATAGTGTGTGCATAAGAATATAGCCTACATTTTTTATAGAAACAATGGGGTACCATCTTTCTCCTAGCAAATTTTCTTTTTTTTCCCAAATGTAATAAGTGGTGAGGATGTGAATAAACCGACATTCTCATAATTGCTTGTAGAATATTAATTGGCTCAACCTTTATGAAGGGTAACTTGGATATCAAAGATCTCTCACATGTTGACCCAGTAGTATTTCTTACAGTATTTTATCCATGGGAAGCAAGTAGAGAAGATAAAGAAGCAGACACAAGGATCTGCATCACTACATGACTCATAATAGCAAGGAGTGGAGCACAGTATTTGGTAAAGGAACGTAATCCTGTCCTGCACACAGGAACTAAGGTCAAGAATAGGATTATGGAAATCAAGCAGTGCTGGACTTGGGTATTGATTTTACCTCTTGCTATGTAGAGAAGCTGCTAATATGCAAAAAGTCCTTTTGAACTCTGGACAAAAATTTATTCAGAATTGAATGGAAGCAGGACCCTGAGACTCTCCTCAAAAAGCAATAAGCATATTTTTCTTCTAACTTGTGGAAATCATTTCATTTCTTCAGAAGCTTTTACTTACTTAGAGGAATTCTAAAGGGTCAATGGGAGAGGGTGGTACATGCAAGTCAGGGCAACCAAAACTGAAGTTGAAAGAACCTTTTACAGTTGGAGACAGATTAAGACAAAACTCATCTAGAAGACAAATCAGCAAAAAAAAAAAAAAAAAAAAAAAAAAAAAAAAAAAAAAAAAAAAAAAAAAAAAAATGTACTTGACTGAAAATTCCCTCTCAAAACACACATCTGTAATGCAGAGTTGTTTAAAAACACAAGATGAAATGAAGAAAAACATCCCCTTGTACCCAAATGATGGCACATTTAGTAAGAAACTCAGTTGACTAAATAAAGAATTAAAGCAGAATGAAATGAATCATAATAAAAAGAAACTGGGGCTCATTTTAAAGAAGAAGGATTTCAAAGAAACAAAGACTCAGAAGAAAAGGGTATAAATACTTATGTTGGAAATTACATACAATTTACAATGAAAACCACTAACATTATTATAGCACATTGGCAAAAAGGCAAGGATGAAAACAATCACACTTTATCCCTGGATGAAGAAAGAAAGTTGATAACAGAAGCTATTAGAAAAGAAGATGTATATAATACCATTGTCAGATGAAGAATTTCATTTCATACAAGCTGGAAGATGGGAACAGCGTTGAAAGAATGAGACAATGGTCAACCAGGATAAAGAACAGCTACATTGTGACTATTTCCCAATAATTCCCCATCCTGGTTTCTGACTCTTTCCTGTCTCTGTCTTCTGTTTCTCTTTCTCTTAAAAAATAAAGAGCAAAAAATATGGCAAAAGGGCTTCATAATTCAGTGAAATAATACTGGATATTATTTGTAAATCTGAAAATTAATTGTCTAACTAATGGCTGAATGAACTCTGTTTTTCTAACTGGAGAAGAAGGAGAAGGCTAATAAATGTAATAATAGTCTCCATTTATATGAAGGGCTTTAGGCAGTGATGGTCAGCTGTTCACATTTTCTGCAATGGACCAAACAGGAAGCTTTGACCATAAATTATGACATAAAGGACTTGGAGGATTGAGGATAAAGAGGAAGATTACTTGGCCAATAGTGAGGGCTGTAAAATAATGAAATGAATCTCCAGAAGAGATGATAGATTTTCCTTTCTGGAAATGATGGGTAAAGAATTGGTTTACCTGTCAAGGTGTTGGAGGCAGGGCCTATCCATGACTCAAAATGGTCTCAGTGCGGGTCTGTACTTTCAGATTCACCAAAGCAGCCTATATCTTTAATTCCTAGGAACTGAAGCAAATGCCTAAATCCTTTATAGACTCAGCCTACCTTTGTTAATTTGGCTTGTAATGAATTTTAGCTTAAAAAAACACAAAAACTTTAGAGATTGCTAAATGTAATTACATAACTAAAGAGTGCTAGTACATTAAACTATCTCAAAGCATGCTTAATGACAACAACAGCTAGGTAAAGATATATTTCTGTCAGGTAATTATTAACAAAATGGTTCAGGAGCATTCTCAGAGCACTGGGATGCAACATTATAAGTTGGTTACAATTTTCATGCTCAGTGTTCACAGCAGTTAAGGCATTTGTGGTGGTTTGTAATACTACAACATTGCTAATGAGTAATTATTTCTAGGGCAATTACTTTTAAGTGATTAAGATGCATTGTACTGCTGTGACACAACTGATTTTACATTTACTTTCTCAATAGCCTCCTCGCCTTTCCCACTCCACCCCCTCTCCTCCTGTCCCATTCCAAAGCATATTAGACTGTTTTCCTGAGAGGAGAAAAAGATAGTTCAATAATTACCAAATGAATGCCATGTCTTGAGAGAAATACGATGCAATAGACTAGTGGCTGCTAAATCCTTTGTTTTGTTTTGTTTTTTGTAGTTGCAACTTTGAGGTTTACAACATAATTTGACGGGATACATATAGACAGTAAAATGGTTAGTTCAGTGAAGCAAATTAACATATTTATCATCTCAGAGAGTTACGTGTGTGTGTGACAAGAGCAGCTGAAATCCACTTGACAAAAATTACTAACACAATTTTATTATCTATAGTCTTCATGTTGAACATTAGCTTTCCAGATTTGTTTATCCTACATATATGCTACTTTGTATTTTTTTAGCTATGTCTACCCATTTCATCCCCTACACCCTGGGTAACCACTGTTTTATTTTCCACCAGCAGGGAGTTAAGGCAACTATAAGGATCTGGAATTAAATACTGTATAAATTTAAAACCTATAATTTGCAAGTTTATTATAATTTGGTCAATACATTTCAAAAAGTTATTAAACTGCTGAGTTGTAATATACCTGAATGACAATAAATGAATTAATCAATACCAATTTACTCACAGATAGCCTTCATTCAGCATTGTGCTTGCTAAACCCTGTTAGGAGGCACTTTATAAAATTACTAAGATGTAGTCTTTGACCTTAAGGACCTTAAACTCAAAGCTCAGATACAAGATAAACTGACCTAGGAAGCTGTTGCCTCCTCCACCTTGGATACATTATTTAACCTATTTGAGCCTCAATAATAACAATAGCATAAAATCAATTAGGGCATCTACTTCTGACCAAGGATGTAAAGACTAAAACAATGCACAGAAATTGTTTAGCATGAAAGAAGCATTTCCACAAACTTCATCTATAAACGTAAAATAATTATATTTATTTTTATGTTAATTATTATTAGGCATCACATGGTAAGTACCAATAATGTATGTTATAAGACCTGAAATAAAGAAGATGATTGGAAGCTGAGGCAGTCATTGCAGAGAAAATGAGCTACAAGTTAGGTGATGAAAGATGTACAAGATTTTGCTAGATACAGTGTTTAGCTGGGAGGGACAGCCAGTCATCATGGAGCAGTGTGAGCTTATGATCAGAACCAGGACATACCGGTAAGATGAAAAGAGCAACTTGACTGGTAAGTAAATCTGTTGATATTTAAACCTGGTGAAGGATGGATGAAGGTAAATCATAGTTGACCTTAAAGTCCAGGCTTACTAGTTTATATTTTATCGATTGAAAGCTGCAGAGCATGATTATGACATAATACACACAAAATGCTAAAATTATAAGGGATTTAAGTCTAATCAAGGAACCACAAACTCAGATGCCTAGAGGGGTAGGCTTATGGCCTCTGTAGTATGAGGAGTAGGTTCAACATAAAACAAAAGGAAATGGTGGGGACTGTGGTAAACTACAGAAAACATACTCCATCTAGATAAGGCATCAATTTCCCAGCTTTAGCTTATTGTTACCTAGTGGGAAAGGAGGCCCAGTGTTCCTGCTCTTTAGATTTTTAGAAAGATAATTAGGAAGTATTTTTAAAATAAAATGTCCTAAATAAATATTTAAAATAAAATAAAATTTTAAAATAAAATGTCCTAATTTTAAAAGTACTGCATCGGTCAAATAAAATATTTCTATGAATTGATCTATCCTGAGGGCTAATGTTAAGCAACCCTTGATATGATCTGTAGTTTGTAAATGTGGTATAAAAGCCTCAGAGAAACTAAGTCAGTCACTCTAATTGAAACAGAGTTAGTTAGAAGTTAGCAATGGCAACTCTACCCAAGACCAAACTAAAACTCATTGTAGGTGAAGGATTTATTCCAGTCAGTATGAAACTGTATGAGTACATGGTCACAGCCACGATATCTATGAGGTTTCAGGGCAACTTTCCTTTTACTAATACAGTACATTTCTTTGAATTTTAGATTTTTTTTTCATCACAGTCTTAAACAATGTAGCAGATGAACACAGGACAGAAAAAATGCTGTGAGTGTTAGCTCTCTTTTCTTCGGCATCAGTTCAGTAGAGATGAAAGAACATGTCTTGGGTAGCTGCCCAGTCACTTGGGCTTGGGCACAAAAACCAGAGTTCACCATTTGCCAGTCATGTAACCTAAAAATGTCAGTTTGCTTGTCTTTAAAATGAAAATAATGATGCCTAGCATATAGAGTCACTGTGAGGATAACATGGAATTGGATAGCTTAATAACATGCTATCACTACCATTTGAATGACAGGGTCATGAAACTTGGTTTAAAAACATTGATTTAAGGAAGGTAAGAAAGAAAAAATACTGAGTTAAGGATCAGGAAAAGATGTTCTGATGTGAGTACTTATGTTCAAAGTCCCCGAGAAGTGTAATTTAAAGCTCAAACATGATAAAAGCCAAATAAATTACTGTCCCATTCACCTAATATAGGTAGGTAAAAATTTCATACTATGGTAAGGCAGAAGTAAGAATAGGTCATACATGGTATTGTTAAGATAAATTACTTTTACAATTCATTACAAGATAGAAGACTTGTGAGTTTAAGTCAATTTTCACAGTAAAAGGAAATGAGCTGAGTTACTGTAAATTTTCAGGAAAATTGATGATTTGGGGAAGTAAGCAAGATTTGTAATAGACAGGGATGTTCTCCTGGATTTACAATTGTGTCCACAAAAACACAGAATTAGCATTTTGAAAAAGAGCTGGGATAACATTTGGAACCAGTCTTGGAAATCAACCTGGACCTGACATTTCCAGCTCTGTGACACTAGTATATTATTAATTTCTCTGACTCTGTTTCTTTTTTCATAAAACTTAGTTAAAATGCCTGTTTTATTTCAGTGCCTGTGAGAAATCAAACAAGATGATGTTTATAACGTGCTTAGAGCAATCATTTGCAAATTATTTTTCAATGTATGGTAACCACTCTTATTATTACAATCTATTTTAATATTCTGAGTGAGGTCAGGGGATACATGGTTAAATATTTTTTAAAGAAAGACAAGAAGGTAGGAAGTAAATAAAAAATACCATTGCAAAAAATAGCAGTTGATGATTTAGAGACACATATGCATGTATTATGATGTTTTATATTAAAAGTATACAACTTATAACAGGTCTAGAATAGCAAATTCATATTTATGCCTTCCTTTTACAGAATTGGTGAGAATGCTCTGCCAAACAGCAGCCTCCATAACAATAAGTAACACATTAGGTATACCTTTTGTTTCGTCACAATTAGTATTCACAAAATTTTGTAGAATACAATTAGTATTCTACAAAATGGTAGAAAATAATAAAGTTGTATTTTGTAGAAAACAATTAGTATTCTACAAAAAGCAGGTAAAGCACCCAACGATATAGAGTAGTTTCTAGATTTCTCCTGCCCAGTCTTTACACTTATTTCTCTAAAACTGATTTTTGTTTAAGGAGGAGATGCAAACCACAAAGACAGATATACCACTTACATCCTTAGATTCATTTGAAAATAAACATCTAAGATTAGTAATTTCCTAAGATGGCTATTCATCAATTTTCTTAATTCTGGATAATATGGTTTTATATTCAAAGCGTAATTGCTGTAATATTTAATTTAAGTAGATATTGAACTGGTAGAATTTAAAGACTAGTGTTCATTATAAAATGTTCAACAAAAGGTTTCAAAGCACTTTGAAGAACTGGGCCATGTACAACAAGTTATATATTATACAGTGAATAATACAATGTATAGGCCAAATTACTGTACCTACAGGCTGCATTTAACAAACTTTAACTAGTTAGCACATTGCTTTAAAAATGTGAGCCTAAATGCCCTTCAGAAAGATGTGGCTTCTCCAGTTTCTCTCAGTCTCCATCCTTTGCATCATTTCAGATTCTCCTCACTTTGTAAGCCCCAGTGGGTGTCTGAGTTTGCAAGCCTGCTCACAAGCTGCTTGGCCTGCCTCAAAGCAGGTATCAGCAGTCCAAGGGCAGAATCATAACAAGGTTTTGAATGTATTGGTCTGATTCTTGCTTTTTATCATATGAACATAACAGTGGCTTGAAATTCAACTAATGCAATTTATACTGTGAGGCTGCTCCATTTTTGAGGGAAACAAACTCATTTCCAAGTCAAATGGATAGATTTATGAGTTATCGGTGCAAAGGACAATCAAATTAGGTAAACAGCAATGTCTTTAAGAGATCTCAAAGAGACAGTGAGCAGGTACTCTAAAATTATGGGAGTCATGCACACACTCTCCAGAGTCCAATTGGGCAATACGTCAATGAATTATTAAAAGGTGCATGCTTTTTAACTCTTTATTGAAGCATAACAGTTCAACATTTTTTATTGAAACATATGTCTGGAAAAGGGTTCAATGCATAAGCATATAGCTAGATGAGTGTAGGGGCCAAAACTGAGTGACAGCACAGCACTGCAGAGCCCCCTCCATGGGCTCTCCAGAAACTGCTGTTCCCGGAGTCACCAGACTGCTGACTGCCATAACCTTAGCCTGGCTCTACCTGCTTTTGTACTTCATATAAAAGGAATATTAATGTATGCTCCATTTTGTGTCTGACTGTTTTTATTTAATATAGCCTTTGAGATTCATCTTGTGCTTTATGGGGATGAGGAGATCACGTGGTTACACAGCAGGGTCATATTACATTACGTGCCAAGGGCTCTGACAGTATGCTCACAGGAATGCACACTACCAATATGTATGCTTTTCAGTGTGTGAGCAATTTGGAGGGATGATGCATAGTAGATATCAAAAAAATTCATAGATACAAGCTGTAACAGGTATTATGTGTTAAGAAGCACTCCAGAAAAAAATTCCAATGTTTCTTTATCTACAGATAAACACATTGAGAAAAGAGTTACAACATCCAAGGTGTTAAATAAAATCATGTTTATTGATTTATATAGTCATCCTGGTAATTCTTTAACAGTAATTTCTTTGACCTCTGGCCATAAAAAAAGAGAATTATGATGAGGTGTGATGACTCATGCCTGTAATCGCAGCACATTGGGGGACTGAGGTGGGCAGATTGCTTGAGTCCAGTAGTTTGAGACCAGCTTGGGCAACAAGGCAAAACCCTGCCTCTACTAAAAATGAAAATAAAAAAAATTAGCCAGGCATGATGGTGCATGCCTGTAGTCCCAGCCATCTGAGAGGCTTACATGAGAGGATCCCATGAGCTGAGGAGGTTGAGGCTGCAGAGGGCTGTGATCCTCTCAACGCACTCCACCCTGGCCAATGGAGTGATACCTGGCCCCCAAAAAATAAAAATAAATAAAGAAAAAGTAATATAAAACAGAATATGCTTATTATTTTTATGAGTTACTCTCTTCAATATTCATTCAACTTTATTAAAATTGTCTGTAAAAATACATTATTAATTTATTTACAGGTTCTTTCCTATTGGAAAAACCCTGAAGGATGTTTATCTGTCAATATTCAGATATTGAAAAAATAATTTATAAAGCAATTAATTATCTTCCTATATGCTTATATGAAAGTATAATTCATCTATCTGTCAATCCTTTACAGAAGAGGGTTAAACTTCATGGAAAATATTATAGATTTCCTTAAAACATGCCAGATCTCTGTCTCAATGTTTGACATTTATTTATCATGATGAAAATATTACTAAAATAGCTCATTATCTTTTCCTGAGTATTCAAATTGTAGCATAATATTTTAAAAGAAAAAGCCCCATGGAAGAATTTCTAAATATTAAAATGATGTATTGTGGATTTAGACAAAATGTGCACCAAGGTATCACTCCAATATAAACCTCAGGGCTAAATTCAGCTCGTGAACTGAGAAAATTTTATTATGCTGCTTACATTTATTATTTTATCAACTGATGCTTTGTAACCAACACTTCAGAAAATTTTCATTGCAATAATAAATGCTACTTATTCGTAGTCAAGACTTAAGAACTCAAAAATTCTAAATTGATTTCTGGGTTATCAAAAGGACAAGTAAATGCAAATTTGATTATGTACTCTCTGATTAAAATTACCATTGACATTCCTTCCCCTAAATATAAAGTCCAAACTCTTAAAAATTACTAACAAAAGAGTCTTCTTCCCTCTCTAACCTATCTCATTTCTCATAGTTCCCTACCTCGTAGCCCATGTTCCAGCCATTCTCAATTTCTTTCATTTACCTTTCTTCCTTTACTTTCATTCATCACATGTGCTGTTCCATCTATCTGGAATCCTCTTCCCTCTGCTCTTCTTCACACTCTATTTTATCTGGGTGACCCTAAGTCTTTAAGTTGTCCCCTATGTCTCAGTGTAATTGTCACCCCATCCCCATCACCCCATAAGCATGCACCAAAGAGATTACTTAGAAAACTTATTTTCTTTTACACTTCCTCATCTGATGGGACCTAGATGTCCTCAGGTATCCTGGAGGCAAATACACTATTATAACTATTTTACAAATGAGGCCATGATGGTCAATGAAATCAGATGATTTTGCAGGAGGGAACTAGAAAACTGGTTATCAGCCCATTACATCCAGAGTAGTGCAAAGTTCTCTGTATATTGCTTCTCTGGTTTGATCAAGAAGCATGTCCCACTCCCCAATTGGGTCAGAAGTCAGATTACCATCATTATCACAATGCAGTGTTATATAGAGATGTCTACATATCAAAAGCCTTAAAATGTTTGTACACTTTAATTCAGAAATAGTGAGTCTAGTTATTGTTATGGAATTTTTATCTCTTTTTAAAAATAGCACTTTATTTTCCTTATGAAAATTATACAATTTTGAAAAATCTAGTCATACAAAAAATTATAATCAAAAAATGGAAAATCAATAAAAAAGGTATCAATAACAGCATTAAAATAGTTAAAAATTGAAACCCACTTAAATATTACAATGCAGATTTTTTGGCCAAATACAGCATTACACACAAATATGGAAGGTTATGTAGCCTTACAGAAAATACTTCATAAAAAGGAATAAATATTCACCACATAATAAGTGAATAAAGCAAATTATTAAATGAACATACAATCACAATTTTCTGTGAAAGTAAAAAAAAAAAAAAATTCAAAGAATACAAAAGGAAATTCTGTGTAACCTGTTAGTTACGAGTATCTCTAAAGGTATACTTATGGGTATTTTTTTCTAACATTTTACATTTAAAAATTATTTACATTCCAAATTTTCTAGGATGAACATGTGTTATTTAGGTAACCAGAAAAGAAACTCTTACTGTTATTAAAAAGGGATGAGAGGAAAGAAGGCAGGAAAGAGAGAAAAATATAGTTTTTGAATAAGTTAGTACAGGATGGTGGGCAGAGGGCCCAATGATTTTTCAGATTTCCATTGCCTCATATTTCTAATAAGCACATAATTTCACAGTTATGTCAACAATTATGTTGCAAACCTTACCAGCCCAGACAGCCTATAAATATGGGAGACATGGAACAGTAATATCCTAAGTTGAATAAATATATGAACAAAACTTTGTCTACAAAATATGTGACTTGAAGTTAAATTTACAGATTTTATTTTTTGTAACATAGGAGCTATAACTAAGAAAGCTAATCATTCACACATTATGTATCTTCTAATATAAAGAGGATCTTTTTGTCAGTTATATTGTCATGTTTTCATAGAAAGATAAAGGTAAGGGGAGCAATACGGAGTAACTATTATAATTTCAGGAGTCAAAGAGACTTGGATCCAATATTTAGCTTACCATTGCCCTCTGTGTGACTTTAGGTACATTGCTTAATCTTTCTGAGATTCACTTTCCTCCTGTGTAAAAATAGCCACCACTTAGAGTGAAAGTATGTAAAATATTTAGTATAGTGCCTGGCAGAAAATAACTACTCAATAAACATGAATTAAAAAGAATGGAGGCCGAGTGCGGTGGCTCTAGCATTTTGGGAGGCTGAGATGGGTAAACCACGAGGTCAGGAGATCCAGAACAGCCTGATCAACACGGTGAAACCCTGTCACTACTAAAAATACAAAAAAATTAGCTGAGCATGGTGACACATGCCTGTAATCCCAGCCACTAGGGAGGTTGAAACAGGAAAATTGCTTGAATCCGGGAGACGGAGGTTGCAGTGAATCGAGATTGTGACACTGCATCATTCCAGCCTGGGTGATAGAGCAAGACTTTGTCTCCAAAAAAAAAAAAAGATTAGGAGAGGTGGAGAAAGATGGAAGAATAGAAAGTTCCACTGATTGTTCCCCTCACAAGGGCATCAAGTTAACAACTATCTACACAGAAAAAAACAGCTTCGTAAGAACCAAATATCAAGTGAACACTCACAGTACCTGGTTTTAACTTCATATTACTGAATGAAGCACTGAAGAGATGGAAAAAAACAGTCCTGAATTTCCAGCACCACCCCTCCACCACCCCTGGCAGCCGAAGAGTAGTGCTGAAAGCATCTCTGGTTGCTGGGAGAGGGAGAACACAGCAATTTCGAGGCCCTGAACTCAGTGCTGTGCTGTTAGAATAGAAGGGAAAACTAGACCAAACTCAGCTGATACCTCCCGACAGAGGGAGCATTTAAACCAGCCTTAGCCAGAGGGGAATCACCGATCCCAGCCTTGAGTTCCCACAAACCTTGTTCTCAAGGGCTACAGTACTGGGGGTCTCCAAGTAAACTTGAAAAGCAGTCTAGGTCATAAGGGCTGCAACTACTTTGTGAGTCCTAGTGGACTGAGAGGTGTGTGTGTGTGGGTGTGTGTGACATACTGAGACAGCAGCTGGGACAGTCAGTGGAGTGTTGGCATCACCCTCCACCACCCAACGCCAGACTGCATAGCTTGTGGCTCCATAAGAAACCCCTTCCTTCTGCTTGAGGAGCGGAGACGAAGGAGCTATGAGGACTTGGTCTTGCATCTTGAATACCAGCCCAGTTGTAGCAGGGTAGGGCACTGGCCAGAGTCGTGAGTCCCCCATTTCAAGCCCTAGCCTGCAGACAGCATTCTTAGACACACCCTGGGACAGAAGGGGACACCCTGCCTTGAAGGAAAGGACCCAGTCCTGGCAGTATTCCTCACTTGCTAACTGAACAGCCCTTAGGTCCTGAATAACCAGCAGTGATACCTAGGTACTACAGAGGGCCTTGGGTGATCCTTTGAAACTTGGTGGCTTCAGGTAACAGTGCAGCCACAGGGGAGTAGAGCACCAAGTGGACTCTTGGGGTCACCTATTCCAGGACCTGACACTTGGACAGCATTTCTGGACTTGCCCTAGCTCAGAGGAAAGTCCACTGCCCTGAAGGTTGAGTCCCAGGCCAGGCAGCATTCACCACAAGCTGACTTAAGAGACCTTGGACCTTAAGAGAACATCAACAGTAGTCTAGCAGTACTCCTCAGATCCTAGGGTGGTGGGGGGTAACAGTGAGGCTATTCTGCTGTTGGATAAGGGGAGGGAAGTGTGGGAAAGGTTGTGTCTTACGATATGAGTGGCAGCTCAGCTGCAATACAATAGAACACCAGGTAGACTTCTAAGGGTGTTGACTCCAATCCCTGAGTACTGCAAGGTGCTTCTGGACCCATTTGGGGCCTGAGGGACCTTGCTACCCTGAAGGGAAAGACGCAGTCTCAGCTGATGCCACCTGAGGGACCTTGCTACCCTGAAGGGAAAGATGCAGTCTCAGCTGATGCCACCTGATGATTGTAGAGTGCCAGGGCCTTGAATGAACATAGGAAGCAGACAGGGAGTGACTATAGCAGGCCTTAGTCAAGACCCAGAATTGTGCTGGCTTTAGATTTGACCCAGCACAGTCATAGTGGTGGTGGCGGCAACAGGGGTGTTTGTATCACTCCACCCCCAGCTTGAGGTAGCTAAAAACAGAGAAAGAGACTCTGCATGTTTGGAAGAAAGTAAGGGAAGAGAACAAGACTCTGTCTGGTAATCTAGAGAATTCTCCTGAATCTGGTCTAAGACCATCAAGGTGGTACCTTTAAGAGTCTGCAAGAACCACAGCATTAGTGGACTTGGGGTGCTCCCTCAAGCACATAAAGCTTGGATCACAACACCCAAGTCCCTTCAAATATCTGGAAAGCCTCCCCAAGAGAGATAACTACAAATAAGTCTGGACAGTGAAGACCACAATAAATACCTAACTCCTCAACGTCCAGATGCTGAAGAATATTTATTAGTATGAATACCATCCAGGAAAACATGACATCACCAAATGAACAAAATAAGGCACTAGATACCGATCCTGGAAAAACGGAGATGTGTGACCTTTCACACAGAGAAGTCAAAATGTCTGTATTGAGGAAACTCAAAGAAATTCAAGATAACACAGAGAAGAAATTCGGAATTCAATCAGATTAATTTAACAAAGAGATTAAAATAATGAAAAAAACATCAAGCAATAATTGAATGGAATAATGCAATTGGCATATTGAAGAATGCATTAGGGTCCCCTAATAGCAGAATGTATCAAGCAGAAGAAAGAATTAGTGAAATTAAAGACAGGCTATTTGAAAATACACAGTCAGGGGAGACAAAAGAAAAAAGAATGAAAAACACTGATGTATGCCTACCTGAACTAGAAAACAGCATACAAAGGGAAAAATCTAAGAGTTATTGGCCTTAAAGAGGAGGTAGAGAGATTGGAATATAAAGTGTATGCAAAGTGATAATAACAGAGGACTTCCCCAAACTAGAGAAAGATAGCATTCAAGTACAAGAAGGTTATAGAACAAGAAGCAGATTTAACCCAAAGAACACTAAATCAAGGCATTCAATAATCAATCAAAGTCTCAAAGGTCAAGGATAAATAAATGATCCTAAAAGCATCAAGAGAAAAGAAACAAAAAAAAATGAAGTTCCAGTATGTCTGGCAGCAGACTTTTCAGTGGAAACCTTACAGGTCAAGAGACAGTGACATGACATATTGAAAGTGCTGAAAGAAAATAACATTTAGCCTAAAATAGTATATCCAGTGACAATATTTCTTAAACATGAAGGAGAAATAAAGACTTTCCCAGACAAAAGCTGAGGGATTTCATCAATGCCAGTCCTGTCTTACAAGAAATGTTAGAAGGAGTACTTCAATCAGAAAAAAAAAAAAAGGCCAATAATGAGCAATAAATAATCACCTGAAGGTACAAAACTCATGGGTAATACTAAGTACACAGAAAAACACAGAATATTATAATAATGTAACTGGGCTGTGTAAACTACTCTTAAGTAGAAAGGCTAAACAATGAATCAATCAAAAATAGTAACTACAGCTTTTCAAGACATAGTCTGTACAATAAGATATATATAGAAAGAATAAAAAGTTTAAAAGTAGGGGGACAAAGTTAAGGAGTAGAGTTTTTATTTGTTTTCTTTTTGCGTGTCTGTTTGTATGCTCATGCAAATGGTGTTATTATCAGTTTAAAATAGTGAGTTATATGATGAGAACACATGGACACGTGGTGGGGAACAATACACAGTAGGGCCTACTGTAGGTGGGGATGGGGGAGGAAGAGCATAAGGATGAAGAGTTAATGGATGCTGGGCTTAATACCTGGGTGATGGGTTGATCTGTGCAGCAAACCACAGTAGGACATGTTTACTTATAAAACAAACCTGCACATCCTGCACATGTACCCAAGAACTTAAAATAAAAGTTGAAGAGAAAAAAATTAAGACAATCACATAAAAAATGGATTATAAGGCCGAGCACAGTGGCTCATGCCTGTAATCCCAGCACTTTGGGAGGCCAAGGCAGGGGGATCATTAGGTCAAGAGATCGAGACCATCCTGGCCAACATGGTGAAACCCCATCTCTACTAAAAATACAAAAATTAGCTGGGCGTGGTGGTGTGCGCCTATAGCCCCAGCTACTCGGGAGGCTGAGGCAGGAGAACTGCTTGAACCCGGGAGGTAGAGGTTGCCGTGAGCCAAGATTGTGCTACTGCACTCCAGCCTGGTGCCTGGCACTTGGCAACGGAGCGAGACTCTGTCTCAAA